>NW_027370179.1:0-37658 GCF_046119375.1 Phyllobates terribilis
GTTTGAGAAGCTTCCAGAATTCCCTGTACGACAGGTGGAGTACATTCTCTCTTCCCCCATCTCCCTTTGGCCCAGCCCGCCCCCCGTCGTCCCCCCTCCGCTGCCCTCTCCCAGGGCTGCCCCTCCCCTCTCTCCCTGGGCGCCCGTCTCCCCTCTCCCTCTGGGTGCTGCCCGCTCGTCCCTCTCTCCCTCTGGGTGGCTGCCCGCTCGTCCCTCTCTCCCTGGGTGGCTGCCCGCTCGTCCCTCTCTCCCTCTGGGTGGCTGCCCGCTCGTCCCTCTCTCCCCTCTGGGTGGCTGCCCGCTCGTCCCTCTCTCCCTCTGGGTGGCTGCCCGCTCGTCCCTCTCTCCCTCTGGGTGGCTGCCCGCTCGTCCTCTCTCCCTCTGGGTGGCTGCCCGCTCGTCCCTCTCTCCCTCTGGGTGGCTGCCCCGCTGTCCCTCTCTCCCTCTGGGTGGCTGCCCGCTCGTCCCTCTCTCCCTCTGGGTGGCTGCCCGCTCGTCCTCGCCCGCTCTCCCTCTGGGTGGCTGCCCGCTCGTCCCTCTCTCCCTCTGGGTGGCTGCCCGCTCGTCCCTCTCTCCCTCTGGGGTGGCTGCCCGCTCGTCCCTCTCTCCCTCTGGGTGGCTGCCCGCTCGTCCCTCTCTCCCTCTGGGTGCTGCCCGCTCGTCCCTCTCTCCCTCTGGGTGGCTGCCCGCTCGTCCCTCTCTCCCTCTGGGTGGCTGCCCGCTCGTCCCTCTCTCCCTCTGGGTGGCTGCCCGCTCGTCCCTCTCTCCTCTGGGTGCTGCCCGCTCGTCCCTCTCTCCCTCTGGGTGGCTGCCCGCTCGTCCCTCTCTCCCTCTGGGTGGCTGCCCGCTCGTCCTCTCTCCCTCTGGGTGGCTGCCCGCTCGTCCCTCTCTCCCTCTGGGTGGCCCGCTCGTCCCTCTCTCCCTCTGGGTGGCTGCCCGCTCGTCCCTCTCTCCCTCTGGGTGGCTGCCCGCTCGTCCCTCTCTCCCTCTGGGTGGCTGCCCGCTCGTCCCTCTCTCCCTCTGGGTGGCTGCCCGCTCGTCCCTCTCTCCCTCTGGGTGGCTGCCCGCTCGTCCCTCTCTCCTCTGGGTGGCTGCCCGCTCGTCCCTCTCTCCCTCTGGGTGGCTGCCCGCTCGTCCCTCTCTCCCTCTGGGTGGTGCCCGCTCGTCCCTCTCTCCCTCTGGGTGGCTGCCCGCTCGTCCCTCTCTCCCTCTGGGTGGCTGCCCGCTCGTCCCTCTCTCCCTCTGGGTGGCTGCCCGCTCGTCCCTCTCTCCCTCTGGGTGGCTGCCCGCTCGTCCCTCTCTCCCTCTGGGTGGCTGCCCGCTCGTCCCTCTCTCCCTCCTGGGTGGCTGCCCGCTCGTCCCTCTCTCCCTCTGGGTGGCTGCCCGCTCGTCCCTCTCTCCCTCTGGGTGGCTGCCCGCTCGTCCCTCTCTCCCTCTGGGTGGCTGCCCGCTCGTCCTCTCTCCCTCTGGGTGGCTGCCCGCTCGTCCCTCTCTCCCTCTGGGTGGCTGCCCGCTCGTCCCTCTCTCCCTCTGGGTGGCTGCCCGCTCGTCCCTCTCTCCCTCTGGGTGGCTGCCCGCTCGTCCCTCTCTCCCTCTGGGTGGCTGCCCGCTCGTCCCTCTCTCCCTCTGGGTGGCTGCCCGCTCGTCCCTCTCTCCTCTGGGTGGCTGCCCGCTCGTCCCTCTCTCCCTCTGGGTGGCTGCCCGCTCGTCCCTCTCTCCCTCTGGGTGGCTGCCCGCTCGTCCCTCTCTCCCTCTGGGTGGCTGCCCGCTCGTCCCTCTCTCCCTCTGGGTGGCTGCCCGCTCGTCCCTCTCTCCCTCTGGGTGGCTGCCCGCTCGTCCCTCTCTCCCTCTGGGTGGCTGCCCGCTCGTCCCTCTCTCCCTCTGGGTGGCTGCCCGCTCGTCCCTCTCTCCCTCTGGGTGGCTGCCCGCTCGTCCCTCTCTCCCTCTGGGTGGCTGCCCGCTCGTCCCTCTCTCCCTCTGGGTGGCTGCCCGCTCGTCCCTCTCTCCCTCTGGGTGGCTGCCCGCTCGTCCCTCTCTCCCTCTGGGTGGCTGCCCGCTCGTCCCTCTCTCCCTCTGGGTGGCTGCCCGCTCGTCCCTCTCTCCCTCTGGGTGGCCGCCCTCGTCCCTCTCTCCCTCTGGGTGGCCGCCCGCTCGTCCCTCTCTCCCTCTGGGTGGCCGCCCGCTCGTCCCTCTCTCCCTCTGGGTGGCCGCCCGCTCGTCCCTCTCTCCCTCTGGGTGGCCGCCCGCTCGTCCCTCTCTCCCTCTGGGTGGCCGCCCGCTCGTCCCTCTCTCCCTCTGGGTGGCCGCCCGCTCGTCCCTCTCTCCCTCTGGGTGGCCGCCCGCTCGTCCCTCTCTCCCTCTGGGTGGCCGCCGCGGTCCCTCTCTCCCTCTGGGTGGCCGCCCGCTCGTCCCTCTCTCCCTCTGGGTGGCCGCCCGCTCGTCCCTCTCTCCCTCTGGGTGGCCGCCCGCTCGTCCCTCTCTCCCTCTGGGTGGCCGCCCGCTCGTCCCTCTCTCCCTCTGGGTGGCCGCCCGCTCGTCCCTCTCTCCCTCTGGGTGGCCGCCCGCTCGTCCCTCTCTCCCTCTGTGTGGCTGCCCGCTCGTCCCTCTCTCCCTCTGGGTGGCCTGCCCGCTCGTCCCTCTCTCCCTCTGGGTGGCCGCCCGCTCGTCCCTCTCTCCCTCTGGGTGGCCGCCCGCTCGTCCCTCTCTCCCTCTGGGTGGCCGCCCGCTCGTCCCTCTCTCCCTCTGGGTGGCCGCCCGCTCGTCCCTCTCTCCCTCTGGGTGGCCGCCCGCTCGTCCCTCCCCTCCCTCCCTCCCTCTGACTGGCCGCCCGCTCGTCCCTCCCCTCCCTCCCTCCCTCTGACTGGCCGCCCGCTCGTCCCTCCCCTCCCTCCCTCCCTCTGACTGGCCGCCCGCTCGTCCCTCCCCTCCCTCCCTCCCTCTGACTGGCCGCCCGCTCGTCCCTCCCCTCCCCGCTCGTCCCTCCCCTCCCTCCCTCCCTCTGACTGGCCGCCCGCTCGTCCCTCCCCTCCCTCCCTCCCTCCTGGCTGGCCGCCCGCTCGTCCCTCCCCTCCCTCCCTCCCTCTGGCTGGCCCGGCCCGCTCGTCCCTCCCCTCCTCCCTCCCTCTGGCTGGCCGCCCTCTCGTCCCTCCCCTCCCTCCCTCCCTCTGGCTGGCCGCCCTCTCGTCCCTCTCTCCCTCTGGGTGGCCGCCCCGCTCGTCCCTCCCCTCCCTCCCTCCCTCTGACTGGCCGCCCGCTCGTCCCTCCCTCCCTCCCTCCCTCTGACTGGCCGGCCCGCTCGTCCTCCCCCTCCCTCCCTCCCTCTGACTGGCCGCCCGCTCGTCCCTCCCTCCCTCTGACTGGCCGCCCGCTCGTCCCTCCCCTCCCTCCCTCCCTCTGACTGGCCGCCCCTCGTCCCTCCCCCTCCTCCCCTCCCTCTGGCTGGCCGCCCGCCTCGTCCCTCCCCTCCCTCCCTCCCTCTGGCTGGCCGCCCTCTCGTCCCTCCCCTCCCTCCCTCCCTCTGGCTGCCGCCCTCTCGTCCCTCCCTCCCTCCCTCCCTCTGGCTGGCCGCCCTCTCGTCCCTCCCCTCCCTCTCTCCCTCTGGCTGGCCGCCCTCTCGTCCCTCCCCTCCCTCTCTCCCTCTGGCTGGCCGCCCTCTCGTCCGTCCCCTCCCTCTCTTCCTCCCCTCCTCTCTCCTTGGCTGGCCGCCCTCTCGTTCCGTCCCTCCCTCTCTCCCTCTGATGCCTCCCTCTCGTCCGTCCCCCTCTCTCCCTCCCTCTCTCCCTCTGGCTGGCCGCCCGCTCGTCCGTCCCCTCCCTCTCTCCCTCTGGCCTGGCCGCCCTCTCGTCCGTCCCCTCCCTCTCTCCCTCTGGCTGGCCGCCCTCTCGTCCGTCCCCTCCCTCTCTCCCTCCCCTCCCTCTCTCCCTCTGGCTGGCCGCCCTCTCGTCCGTCCCCTCCCTCTCTCCCTCTGACTGGCCGCCCTCTCGTCCGTCCCCTCCCCTCTCCCTCCCCTCCCTCTCTCCCTCTGGCTGGCCGCCCGCCCTCTCGTCCGTCCCCTCCCTCCTCTCCCTCTGGCTGGCCGCCCGCTCGTCCGTCCCCTCCCTCTCTCCCTCCCCTCCCTCTCTCCCTCTGGCTGGCCGCCCTCTCGTCCGTCCCCTCCCTCTCTCCCTCTGGCTGGCCGCCCGCTCGTCCCTCCTCTCTCCCTCCCCTCCCTCTCTCCCTCTGACTGGCCGCCCTCTCGTCCGTCCCCTCCCTCTCTCCCTCCCCTCCCTCTCTCCCTCTGGCTGGCCGCCCGCTCGTCCGTCCCCTCCCTCTCTCCCTCTGGCTGGCCGCCCTCTCGTCCGTCCCCTCCCTCTCTCCCTCTGGCTGGCCGCCCTCTCGTCCGTCCCCTCCCTCTCTCCCTCCCCTCCCTCTCTCCCTCTGGCTGGCCGCCCTCTCGTCCGTCCCCTCCCTCTCTCCCTCTGACTGGCCGCCCTCTCGTCCGTCCCCTCCCTCTCTCCCTCCCCTCCCTCTCTCCCTCTGGCTGGCCGCCCTCTCGTCCGTCCCCTCCCTCTCTCCCTCTGGCTGGCCGCCCGCTCGTCCGTCCCCTCCCTCTCTCCCTCCCCTCCCTCTCTCCCTCTGGCTGGCCGCCCTCTCGTCCGTCCCCTCCCTCTCTCCCTCTGGCTGGCCGCCCGCTCGTCCGTCCCCTCCCTCTCTCCCTCCCCTCCCTCTCTCCCTCTGGCTGGCCGCCCTCTCGTCCGTCCCCTCCCTCTCTCCCTCTGGCTGGCCGCCCGCTCGTCCCTCCCCTCCCTCTGTCCCTCTGGCTGGCCGCCCGCTCGTCCCTCCCCTCCCTCTCTCCCTCTGGCTGGCCGCCCGCTCGTCCCTCCCCTCCCTCTCTCCCTCTGGCTGGCCGCCCGCTCGTCCCTCCCTCTGACTGGCCGCCCTCTCGTCCGTCCCCTCCCTCTCTCCCTCTGGCTGGCCGCCCTCTCGTCCCTCCCCTCCCTCTCTCCCTCTGACTGGCCGCCCTCTCGTCCCTCCCCTCCCTCTCTCCCTCTGGCTGGCCGCCCGCTCGTCCCTCCCCTCCCTCGCTCCCTCTGGCTGGCCGCCCGCTCGTCCCTCCCCTCCCTCTCTCCCTCTGGCTGGCCGCCCTCTCGTCCCTCCCCTCCCTCTCTCCCTCTGGCTGGCCTCCCAATCGTCCCTCCCTCTGACTGGCCGCCCTCTCGTCCCTCCCCTCCCTCTGGCTGGCCTCCCAATCGTCCCTCCCTCTGACTGGCCGCCCTCTCGTCCCTCCCCTCCCTCTCTCCATCTGGCTGGCCGCCCTCTCGTCCCTCCCCTCCCTCGCTCCCTCTGGCTGGCCGCCCGCTCGTCCCTCCCCTCCCTCGCTCCCTCTGGCTGGCCGCCCGCTCGTCCCTCCGCTCCCTCTGGCTGGCCGCCCGCTCGTCCGTCCCCTCCCTCTCTCCCTCCCCTCCCTCTCTCCCTCTGGCTGGCCGCCCTCTCGTCCGTCCCCTCCCTCTCTCCCTCTGGCTGGCCGCCCGCTCGTCCGTCCCCTCCCTCTCTCCCTCCCCTCCCTCGCTCCCTCTGGCTGGCCGCCCGCTCGTCCCTCCCCTCCCTCGCTCCCTCTGGCTGGCCGCCCGCTCGTCCCTCCCCTCCCTCGCTCCCTCTGGCTGGCCGCCCGCTCGTCCCTCCCCTCCCTCTCTCCATCTGGCTGGCCGCCCGCTCGTCCCTCCCCTCCCTCGCTCCCTCTGGCTGGCCCGCCCGCTCGTCCCTCTCTCCCTCTCTCCCTCTGTCTGCCCCACCCGCTCGTCCGTCCGTCCGCTCGTCCCTCCCTCTGTCTGGCTGGCCGTCCGTCCGCTCGTCCCTCCCTCTGTCTGGCCGCCGCTCCTCTCCCTCTCCCTCGGCCGCCCGCTCGCCAGCAGTAATGCTGTTTTCTAGTTTTGGCAGTGACGGGATCTGTATTCCTCGACTGATCATCAACCAGCTGAAGTGGCTGGATCTTGTGGTGAGCGGGAAGGTGAGTGCGGAGGGTCCAGTGTCAGTTACTAACGTAAAGGAGGTCGGAGCCCACACCTAGACCCCTGGTGGGACATGGGGCTTCATGGATGAGGGGTCCCAGTCTATAGATGAGCTCAGATCATGAAGTGATGCCGTGGCTTCATATGTGGTCATGTCGTCCCTCTTGTGGTCCTAGGACTCCGAGGAGTGGGATGAACGAGAAACATAATGTTCAGAAACAACGTGTTACAGGCACAGGAAGGGGTTAATCTGCTGGTAAATTGTTCAAAAATCCTTCCTGGCTCCATGACTGACAGTCTGTGCTGCGGCCGCTCACGTCTCGCCATCAGTACGGTGCGACGAGGCACGCGGCACTGTGCGTGCTGTAATGTGTCCTGCAGGGGACAGATGGATGGGGGCGGTGTGGCCCGCTGTAGTTTCTCCCGACACGCACTGGCGTGATAAGTCATCGCTCCCTCACCCTTATGACTGGCCGTGCGCTGTAACCTCTCCCGGTGGGATTAGTAGCTTCTCCCTCACCCTAATGACTGGCCGTGCGCTGTAACCTCTCCCGGTGGGATTAGTCGCTTCTCCCTCACCCTAATGACTGGCCGTGCGCTGTAACCTCTCCCGGTGGGATTAGTCGCTTCTCCCTCACCCTAATGACTGGCCGTGCGCTGTAACCTCTCCCGGTGGGATTAGTCGCTTCTCCCCCACCCAAATGACTGGCCGTGTGCTGTAACCTCTCCTGGTGGGATTAATCACTTCTCCCCCACCCAAATGACTGGCCGTGCGCTGTAACCTCTCCCGGTGGGATTAATCACTTCTCCCTCACCCTAATGACTGGCCGTGCACTGTAATCTCTCCCGGTGGGATTAGTCGCTTCTCCCCCACCCAAATGACTGGCCGTGCGCTGTAACCTCTCCCGGTGGGATTAATCGCTTCTCCCCCACCCAAATGACTGGCCGTGCGCTGTAACCTCTCCCGGTGGGATTAATCACTTCTCCCCCACCCAAATGACTGGCCGTGCGCTGTAACCTCTCCCGGTGGGATTAATCACTTCTCCCCCACCCAAATGACTGGCCGTGCGCTGTAACCTCTCCCGGTGGGATTAATCACTTCTCCCCCACCCAAATGACTGGCCGTGCGCTGTAACCTCTCCCGGTGGGATTAATCACTTCTCCCCCACCCAAATGACTGGCCGTGCGCTGTAACCTCTCCCGGTGGGATTAATCGCTTCTCCCTCACCCTAATGACTGGCCGTGCGCTGTAACCTCTCCCGGTGGGATTAATCGCTTCTCCCTCACCCTAATGACTGGCCGTGCGCTGTAACCTCTCCCGGTGGGATAAATCGCTTCTCCCTCACCCTAATGACTGGCCGTGCGCTGTAACCTCTCCCGGTGGGATTAGTCGCTTCTCCCTCACCCTAATGACTGGCCGTGCGCTGTAACCTCTCCCGGTGGGATTAGTCGCTTCTCCCTCACCCTAATGACTGGCCGTGCGCTGTAATCTCTCCCGGTGGGATTAGTCGCTTCTCCCTCACCCTAATGACTGGCCGTGCGCTGTAATCTCTCCCGGTGGGATTAGTCGCTTCTCCCTCACCCTAATGACTGGCCGTGCGCTGTAATCTCTCCCGGTGGGATTAGTCGCTTCTCCCTCACCCTAATGACTGGCCGTGCGCTGTAATCTCTCCCGGTGGGATTAGTCGCTTCTCCCTCACCCTAATGACTGGCCGTGCGCTGTAATCTCTCCCGGTGGGATTAGTCGCTTCTCCCTCACCCTAATGACTGGCCGTGCGCTGTAACCTCTCCCGGTGGGATTAGTCGCTTCTCCCCCACCCAAATGACTGGCCGTGCGCTGTAACCTCTCCCGGTGGGATTAATCACTTCTCCCCCACCCAAATGACTGGCCGTGCGCTGTAACCTCTCCCGGTGGGATTAGTCGCTTCTCCCTCACCCTAATGACTGGCCGTGCGCTGTAACCTCTCCCGGTGGGATTAGTCGCTTCTCCCTCACCCTAATGACTGGCCGTGCGCTGTAACCTCTCCCGGTGGGATTATAGAATCATAGAATCATAGAATGGTAGAGTTGGAAGGGACCTCCTGGGTCATCTGGTCCAACCCCCTGCTCAAAGCAGGATTCACTAGATCATCTCAGACAGATGTCTGTCCAGCCTCTGTTTGAAGACGTCCATTGAAGGGGAACTCACCACCTCTCGTGGCAGCCTGTTCCACTCATTAATCACCCTAACTGTCAAAAAGTTTTTTCTAATATCTAATCTGTGTCTCCTCCCATTTAGTTTCATCCCATTGCTTCTAGTCTTTCCTTGTGCAAATGAGAATAAAGATGATCCTTCTACAATGTGACAGCCCTTGACATATTTGTAGACAGCTATTAAGTCTCCTCTCTCTTCTCCCTCACCCAAATGACTGGCTTAAATGACTCCCTTAATCTCTTCTCCCTCACCCAAATGACTGGCCGTGCGCTGTAATCTCTCCCGGTGGGATTAGTCGCTTCTTCCTCACCCAAATGACTGGCCGGCGCTGTAACCTCTTCCGGTGGGATTAGTCGTTTCTCCCTCCCCCAAATGACTGGCCGGCGCTGTAATCTCTCCCGGTGGGATTAGTCGCTTCTCCCTCACCCTAATGACTGGCCGTGCGCTGTAACCTCTCCCGGTGGGATTAGTCGCTTCTCGCTCATCCAAATGACTGGCCGTGCGCTGTAATCTCTCCCGGTGGGATTAGTCGCTTCTCGCTCATCCAAATGACTGGCCGTGCGCTGTAATCTCTCCCAGTGGGATTAGTCGCTTCTCGCTCACCCAAATGACTGGCCGTGCGCTGTAACCTCTTCCAGTGGGATTAGTCGCTTCTCGCTCATCCAAATGACTGGCCGTGCGCTGTAACCTCTCCCGGTAGGATTAGTCGCTTCTCCCTCACCCTAATGACTGGCGGCTGTAATCTCTCCCGATGGGATTAATCGCTTCTCCCCCACCCAAATGACTGGCCGTGCGCTGTAACCTCTCCCGGTGGGATTAATTTCTTCTCCCCCACCCAAATGACTGGCCGTGCGCTGTAACCTCTCCTGGTGGGATTAATTTCTTCTCCCCCACCCAAATGACTGGCCGTGCGCTGTAACCTCTCCCAGTGGGATTAGTCGCTTCTCCCCCACCCAAATGACTGGCCGTGCGCTATAACCTCTCCCAGTGGGATTAGTCGCTTCTCCCTCACCCAAATGACTGGCCGTGCGCTGTAACCTCTCCCGGTGGGATTAGTCGCCGCTCCCTTGCCCCCATGACTGAGCCGTGTGCTGTAGTGTTGCCTGGTGGGATTAGTTTCTGCTCCCTGCCCCCATAACTGGCCGCTCGTTGTGGTCTCTCCCGGGGGGATCAGTTTCTGCTCCCTCGCCCCCATAACTGGTCGCACGCTGTAGTCTCTCCTGGTGGGATTAGTTGCCGCTCCCTCGCCCCCATGACTGGTCGCACGCTGTAGTCTCTCCTGGTGGGATTAGTTGCCGCTCCCTCGCCCCCATGACTGGTCGCACGCTGTAGTCTCTCCTGGTGGGATTAGTTGCCGCTCCCTCGCCCCCATGACTGGTCGCACGCTGTAGTCTCTCCTGGTGGGATTAGTTGCCGCTCCCTCGCCCCCATGACTGGTCGCATGATGTCATCTTCCGATTAATGTTAAGTGTAAGGTGTCTCTGAAGTGACTGCTCCCCGGGAAGCTTCAGGATGATGTCTGTCTGTCTAGGAGCTGACCAGTAAGATCATGCAGCTGGTGACAGTGGCCCCCGCGGACGTTCAACAGCACGTGATCAGCGCTCTTCCTGAAATCCTGGAGGACGTGGAGCACAATGATGTCGCCCGTGAGCTCAGGTAATGGCCGGTGTGCGGGAGCCGCTGATCTGTCCTGTAGGCGCCGTCATGCTGCCGCCGCTGATCTGACCTGTAGACTCCTTCATGCTGCCGCCGCTGATCTGTCCTGTAGACTCCTTCATGCTGCCGCCGCTGATCTGTCCTGTAGACTCCTTCATGCTGCCGCCGCTGATCTGTCCTGTAGACTCCTTCATGCTGCCGCCGCTGATCTGTCCTGTAGACTCCTTCATGCTGCCGCCGCTGATCTGTCCTGTAGACTCCTTCATGCTGCCGCCGCTGATCTGTCCTGTAGGCGCCGTCATGCTGCCGCCGCTGATCTGACCTGTAGACTCCTTCATGCTGCCGCCGCTGATCTGACCTGTAGACTCCTTCATGCTGCCGCCGCTGATCTGTCCTGTAGACTCCTTCATGCTGCCGCCGCTGATCTGTCCTGTAGTCGCCTTCATGCTGCCGCCGCTGATCTGTCCTGTAGACTCCTTCATGCTGCCGCCGCTGATCTGTCCTGTAGTCGCCTTCATGCTGCCGCCGCTGATCTGTCCTGTAGACTCCTTCATGCTGCCGCCGCTGATCTGTCCTGTAGACTCCTTCATGCTGCCGCCGCTGATCTGTCCTGTAGTCGCCTTCATGCTGCCGCCGCTGATCTGTCCTGTAGACTCCTTCATGCTGCCGCCGCTGATCTGACCTGTAGACTCCTTCATGCTGCCGCCGCTGATCTAACCTGTAGACTCCTTCATGCTGCCGCCGCTGATCTGTCCTGTAGACGCAGTCATTCTGCCGCCGCTGATCTGTCCTGTAGTCGCCTTCATGCTGCCGCCGCTGATCTGTCCTGTAGTCGCCTTCATGCTGCCGCCGCTGATCTGTCCTGTAGACGCAGTCATGCTGCCGCCGCTGATCTGTCCTGTAGACGCAGTCATGCTGCCGCCGCTGATCTGTCCTGTAGTCGCCTTCATGCTGCCGCCGCTGATCTGTCCTGTAGACGCAGTCATTCTGCCGCCGCTGATCTGTCCTGTAGACGCAGTCATGCTGCCGCCGCTGATCTGTCCTGTAGTCGCCTTCATGCTGCCGCCGCTGATCTGACCTGTAGACTCCTTCATGCTGCCGCCGCTGATCTGTCCTGTAGACTCCTTCATGCTGCCGCCGCTGATCTGTCCTGTAGTCGCCTTCATGCTGCCGCCGCTGATCTGTCCTGTAGACTCCTTCATGCTGCCGCCGCTGATCTGTCCTGTAGTCGCCTTCATGCTGCCGCCGCTGATCTGTCCTGTAGACGCCTTCATGCTGCCGCCGCTGATCTGTCCTGTAGACTCCTTCATGCTGCCGCCGCTGATCTGTCCTGTAGACGCAGTCATGCTGCCGCCGCTGATCTGTCCTGTAGTCGCCTTCATGCTGCCGCCGCTGATCTGTCCTGTAGTCGCCTTCATGCTGCCGCCGCTGATCTGTCCTGTAGTCGCCGTCATGCTGCCGCCGCTGATCTGTCCTGTAGACGCAGTCATGCTGCCGCCGCTGATCTGTCCTGTAGTCGCCTTCATGCTGCCGCCGCTGATCTGTCCTGTAGTCGCCTTCATGCTGCCGCCGCTGATCTGTCCTGTAGACGCCTTCATGCTGCCGCCGCTGATCTGTCCTGTAGTCGCCTTCATGCTGCCGCCGCTGATCTGTCCTGTAGTCGCCTTCATGCTGCTGCCGCTGATCTGTCCTGTAGACTCCTTCATGCTGCCGCCGCTGATCTGTCCTGTAGACTCCTTCATGCTGCCGCCGCTGATCTGTCCTGTAGTCGCCTTCATGCTGCCGCCGCTGATCTGTCCTGTAGACTCCTTCATGCTGCCGCCGCTGATCTGTCCTGTAGTCGCCTTCATGCTGCCGCCGCTGATCTGTCCTGTAGACGCCTTCATGCTGCCGCCGCTGATCTGTCCTGTAGACTCCTTCATGCTGCCGCCGCTGATCTGTCCTGTTGACGCAGTCATGCTGCCGCCGCTGATCTGTCCTGTAGTCGCCTTCATGCTGCCGCCGCTGATCTGTCCTGTAGTCGCCTTCATGCTGCCGCCGCTGATCTGTCCTGTAGTCGCCGTCATGCTGCCGCCGCTGATCTGTCCTGTAGACGCAGTCATGCTGCCGCCGCTGATCTGTCCTGTAGTCGCCTTCATGCTGCCGCCGCTGATCTGTCCTGTAGTCGCCTTCATGCTGCCGCCGCTGATCTGTCCTGTAGACGCCTTCATGCTGCCGCCGCTGATCTGTCCTGTAGTCGCCTTCATGCTGCCGCCGCTGATCTGTCCTGTAGTCGCCTTCATGCTGCTGCCGCTGATCTGTCCTGTAGACTCCTTCATGCTGCCGCCGCTGATCTGTCCTGTAGACTCCTTCATGCTGCCGCCGCTGATCTGACCTGTAGACTCCTTCATGCTGCCGCCGCTGATCTGTCCTGTAGACTCCTTCATGCTGCCGCCGCTGATCTGTCCTGTAGACTCCTTCATGCTGCCGCCGCTGATCTGTCCTGTAGTCGCCTTCATGCTGCCGCCGCTGATCTGTCCTGTAGACTCCTTCATGCTGCCGCCGCTGATCTGTCCTGTAGACGCTGTCATGCTGCCGCCGCTGATCTGTCCTGTAGTCGCCTTCATGCTGCCGCCGCTGATCTGTCCTGTAGACTCCTTCATGCTGCCGCCGCTGATCTGTCCTGTAGACTCCTTCATGCTGCCGCCGCTGATCTGACCTGTAGACTCCTTCATGCTGCCGCCGCTGATCTGTCCTGTAGTCGCCTTCATGCTGCCGCTGTGGGGACATCATACTGTGTGTGGTGGGTTTGTCGGGGTCGTAGCGACATTCCACTCGTCCTCCAGTCACTCCAAATTAAGGCTATGAGCATGGGTCAACCATTCAAAGAATGAGTCAGACAACAAGCTGGTTCAAACTCAGAGCATGCTCAGAAGGCTACTGGCAAGCCACGATCTCAGCAATGTTCTGTGTTTATTCCTACATACACAAACCTAAATACACTACATAATGGGGAGGGGAAAGGGGTTGTCCGGGGCGGGGTAAGCCATGAAAGTCCAGTGTCTGGCCACTCCTGATTGGTCCACATCTCCTTATCTCAGTCTCTGGGCAGATATTGCAGCCGTCAGCTTATAATCTTGTTTCGTTTCTCTGAAATAAGTCTTGGCAACACTGGAACTGTCTTAGTTTAAGTTTCGATTTGAGTAATATATAGCAAGGAAAGCTTATTGTTATAAGACACAAAATGGTGGTTAGTACATAAGCAAAGCGTATAAAAGTAGAGAAATATATATTCTTTCTTACCCTGACATTCCCCCCTAAACACTAAGCTTTCCCTTGCTTCGGGGCCTTTGAGACTGTCCATGTGTGGGGAGAGGGGAGGTGGATTTCTTCACCCAATCATCTTAGAAGCTGCCCCCTTATGGGACGCCCCCAAACAATCGAGCCCTATCCTGGATGACACATGGAGTTCTCCCAACTGTCCCTAAACGAAATCTCTCAATTGGACTTTGTCATGGGGGGGCTGGTCAGGCTTGTTCAAAGGAGTGTATTTCTCCATATCTTCTCTTGATTCAGAAAGGTCCCGGAGGTTGGGACAGCATTGGTTATATTTTTCCTGTATAAGGGGACTATGCAGCACAGGACCACCAGGCCCAATACTAGTAGACCTCCCATTACTAGACAAACTTGTTGGAGGAATCCCTTGAGCCCTCCCAACCAACCTGAGAAGAAGGAGGTATCTACCCCTGTGTGGTAGCTGTCCACCCTGGGACAGACAGTAAGCATATGGAAAGGATATAGAAGAAGGTAGTCATCTTTTATAGGCTCGTTCTGTCTCTCGTGCAGTGGGAGGCGTGAATCCAGGTGCTCTTGCCCTTAAGCTTCAGAGCCGTCGGGGTGGTGAGAAGCACAGTGTACGGTCCCTCGAACCGCGGCTGGAGGCAGTCTTTCCGGACAAACTTCTTCACATACACTAGATCGCCTGGGATGAAATCATGTACTGCATCACCTGTAGATTCTGGGAGAGAAGCAGATACTGGAGAGCGGGTGTTAGTCAATTCTCTAGACAAGGCAATCACAAATTTTACCACTCTATCATGTGTTTCAGACAACTCTTGGGGCCTAATCTCTCCTATCTTGGGTGGGGGTCCCAAACAAAATTTTATAGGGAGTCAGCCCATGTTTGGCCTGAGGAGTGTGTGTGATATGATACAATACTATGGGGAGTAGGTCGGGCCAGGGGAGGGGATGATCTTGGGTCATTTTCAAGAGCTGGGTCTTGAGTGTGGAATTCATTCTCTCCACTTTGCCTGAACTGGCAGGATGGTATGGAGTGTGGAGGCCCAAATCTGTTCCCAACATGTTCCAGAGTTCTTCGTAGATATTTGCTGTGAAAGCTGGTCCTTGGTCCGATTCTATGACTTGGGGAACTCCAAATCTGCAGGCAATTTCGGTGATCAGTTTCTTGGCTGTGACTTTAGCAGTCATGTTGACAACCGGGTAGGCCTCGGGCCAGGCTGAGAACATATCCACGGCTACCAAAACGTACTCCTATTTTCCTGCTTTAGGCATTTGGATATGGTCGACTTGTATTCTCTGCCAAGGGTAGTCTGGTTTAGCCAGGTGTTGGAGAGGGACCCGTGCCGCACACGTTGGGTTGCAGGTAGCGCAGACAGAGCAGGATTTTGAGTACGCAGTCACAGTGGAAGAGATTCCGGGTGCAAAGTACAGTTTCTTGATACATGCCAAGGCTTGATTCTTTCCTCTGTGTGTAGGCCCGTGAGCCCATGCTGCCACAGCTGAGTACATGCGCCTGGGCAAGCAAGGCTTCCCATCCACTTGGTAAAGAGTCGAGTTGACCTTTGAATCTTTGCGACCTGCCAGCACGGCTCCTGCCGCTTTCCATTGCTTGACTTCTTCAGTGGGGGGTCTTCCTTTGTTCCTCACACAATTTTTCTTCAGGCATCCTGACCCCCCTGGATTCCACTCGTGTCTCCGCTGGACTTGTATGGTCTTCCGCCGGCTGTTCTTTGGCTCTTGCTCTAGTGAGCGCCACAGCTACGGCTTGCAGAGTCTCTCCCATCTCTTCTTCCTTTTCCTGCCACTTTGATGACACATTCTCCACTGCTGCAGTCTTGGCTGCTTGGTCAGCCAGGTGGTTGCCCCTGGCTTCCCTGGAATCTAGTCTTCCATGAGCCTTGACCTTGATAACAGCAACCTGAATGGGTAGTTCCAGGGCCTTCATTAGGGCCTTAATCCATGAGGCATGTTTCACTGGTGTACCTGCAGCTGTGATGAATCCTCTAGACTTCCACAAGAGTCCAAAATCATTGCAAATTCCATGTCCATACCTGGAATCGGTATATATATTCGCCGTTGTTCCTGCTGCCAGGTGGCAGGCTTCTGTGAGAGCTACAAGTTCAGCTTCTTGTGCAGACATGTATGGTGGTAGAACTTCAGCCTTGAGGACTGTTAGGTCTGTTGTGACAGCATATCCCGTGTGGAACTTCCCTTGAGGGTCTGCGAAACGGGATCCATCAGTCCATAGGTGCAAGGCAGGGTCTGCGAGCGGATGTGCCACCATATTCTCTGGAGCAGAAGTCTCTTCCTGCAAAATTTTTATACAATCATGAGGTTCCACCAATGGACCTTCACCCTCTTCACCTTCCCCCCTAGAAGGTGGAAGCAAAGTGGCAGGATTGATAGTCAGACATCTGGTAAATGTTATATTGGAGGGCAACAATAGGGAACACTGCAGCCGCAGGTGTCTTTGGTTGGTTAGATGTTTCGGAGATGTTTGTTGCAGAACAGCTGAGAGATCATGGCCGGCCTGTATAACTAGATCCTGTCCAAGGACGATATTAGCTGACTTGTCAAGGAGGATGTGAGCAGCGTGGACCGCCTTAAGGCACGTGGGGGCAGTTCGGGCGACAGGGTCCAGGCGGGCTGAGTAGTAGCCCAAAGGCTGATACTTATGATCATAGCGTTGTGCTAGAACTCCAGAGGCATGACCTTCCGATTCCGAGACAAAGAGGTGAAATGGCTGAGTATAGTCTGGTAAGCCCAAGGCCGGGGCAGAGACAACAGCCTGTTTAAGGCGGTCAAAACATAGTCTGTGTTGATGAGAAACACGTGGATCTTCAGCATGAAGCCAAACTGAGCCTTCATCCTTGAGACAGTCGTACAGAGGTTGTATGGTCATCATCATGAGAGGGAAGGCTTTAAGAACACAGCGGTCTTCAGTCCCTTGTTCGGAATGAGGGTCCCGCAAAAGAAGCTCCATACCATGGTTTCCGAAGGTAATTGTTGCCTTCATCCGCTCTAAGAGATCGGCTCCCAACAGGTTGACAGGGCAAGTTTCAGATACCAAGAATCTTGTGAGTACTCCGGTGAACGGTCCTGCAGACACAGGGACTGTGAGTGGAGAGGAAATATGTTGGCCTTCCACCCCAACACAGGTGAGGGTATCCGGTGATAGGGATACAGAAGGAGGGAGCTGTGCAGAGGAAATGACAGATGTGGCCGCCCCAGTGTCCACCAGGAACTCCAGTGGTTGATGGTCCACCTGTAAAGTGACAGTCCCACAGGCGGCCGTGAGATGCGTAGCCGGGAAAGTGGACACTGGTTGACCGAGCCGTCATTGGCGTGGATGAGATGGTTCACGGGAAGGTCCATGGTTGTGTGGACCGTCACGGAACGACCGGTCATGGTACTGTCTGCGGGTTGGACAGTCTCTGAGGATGTGGTCAAGGCTACCACACTCCCAACACAACATTCGTCCTTCAGAATCACGAGATTGTCTTCTATTTCTGGATGGTCCCTTGTCATCTCTTCTGTCTTGTTTTCTATATGTGGGAGGAGTATCATCACCTGTGCCTTTAACCATTACCCACTTGATTCCATGTTGGTTGCCAGGGGGTGGGTAGCTTTCTTGAGCTTGATATACCATGGCAGGAGCGGTTTTCTTCTTTGGCTTAGTATCCTTTTTCATTTTTAGCATTGATTTTTGGAAAGCTTTAACGATGTCCACCGCGTCGTTGAAAGAAGAAGAACGACTCTCGGGCCGTACTCTCAGGACTTCATCTCTGAGAGCGTCTTGTAGGCCATCTACTAGGGCCTGAACCAACAGGGCGGCCTGCGTCTTGACGTGAGGACTGTATCCGAGATCCTCAAAATGCATGCTGAGTCTTGCAGCATATCTTTCCACAGATTCATCAGGGTCTTGTTGAACATCTTGTACAGACCCAGCTTGATCTGACAAGCGATTCTGAGCCCAGGCTTTTAACTGTTTCATGTATTCTAGGCCGGATTCATACGTACTAAGGGATCCTGCTTTTGTGGAATCCATGGCCTTTTGAAAGCTCTCCGTTTTCGGCTAAGTGAGCCTGGCATTCTGCAGCCAGAGTAGAACCAGCAGCAAGGGAAATTTTGTCAGCCAATCCTCCAACATGGCTCATACAGGTGTTTGCAGGGTTGACTATGGCCCCCACCCGATGTGTAAGGATGTCACCATAGCCTATTGACAGAGTGACAGGGCGTCCTGATGGGTCTACTAGATTATGGGAGCGGCAGGGGTCCCAAACTTCTGAGAGGCTGGGGGGTGGTGTTCTTTCAGCAGTTGCTTGGAGCAAGGGCCGGAGTACGGGTAATGGATGTGGGGTGGAGGATGCCATAGGAGACGTATGGGGTAAAGGAGGGGGGGCTGGAGTATCTTGAGCCCATCCCTCATCTGGCTCCGTATCGTCTTGAGTAACAGTATGTTGGCGGAGGGAGAGCAGTCTGGCCTGAAATTCTGGGGAGTTGAGGAGGATATCCCCAGGGTTGTGGGTGACTCCCATAGGAAACAGGGGAAGCGTCTCAGCATCGTGGACTGGAGCAGAGGGTGTCACATTAGTTTCAGATGGGTGCTCTGGGACTGCGGGCTTTTCCACCTGTGCTGGTGGCTGGTAATATGCACCGGACGGATCTAGTAGTGGATATAGGCCGGATTAGGGCTTTCCGGGCCTCCCACAACAAGTAAGAGGTGTAGCAAGATGGCCGTGGGAGGGAGGAGTTGGAGTGGGATTGTTCTTGGAGGCAGGAAAAGGTGTAGTAAGATGGCCGTTGGAGGGAGGAGGTGGAGTGGGATTGTTCTTGGAGGCAGGCCGGGCATCGTGCCATGGGCGGCCTGCCCCAGAGACACAGCAGAACTCCGCCCAAGGTGGGTTTCGCTCTCCACACACCCGACACGTCCACCCCTCCGGTGATTTGTTGTTGTCACCATTATAGGGCGGTGGCTGAGGGCTCGGTGTAGTGACAGGCATCAAAGGTGCAACGGCCATTTTGGGGGCACATAACAAATCACAGTCTGCAGCTTTCATGTATCCGAACAAAGGCTCGGCATTCTCTGTCCCCCCCCCACACCATCTACTTCTTTCCAGCCTTCAGACTTCAAATCACTCGCTACTCTAAGATGTGCTTGAGCCTGATGCAGAAGTCCTCACCCAGCTTTCCCAATTTCTGTGTAACACATTCTTTCTACACTGAAAGTTAAAGCCTGCCTGTACTGGATAAGCTTATCATGTTATTCAAATTCCTAACATTCTTCTTGCCTTCCCGTAACTCCACTAATTGGCTTAACTCCCACAGCAGCATTCCACAACTTACGAGATCTTTCAAATTTGAATATACGCAACATTTTCTTATAGAATGCAATGATCTGTCGTGACTCAGATCACTGGTGCAGTCTACAGGTCGCCACCCGTCAGTGTAGAGTACTCCTCAATACACTGATAAGACAGAGAGACCCCTCATCTATCCCTTTTTCCTAACCTTGAATGGCGACTTTACAGTACGACTCACCACGGCACCCTGACTGACAGCAGAACCCCTCCTTATGAGGTTTCTCTGTATAAGACGAAGAGTACACCTCAATTCGTCACAGATCCTGACAGCAGAACCCCTCCTTATGAGGTTTCTCTGTATAAGACGAAGAGTACACCTCAATTCGTCACAGATTCTGACAGCACAACACCTCCTTATGAGGTTTCTCTGCATAAGACGAAGAGTACACCTCAATTCGTCACAGATTCTTTCTCCCTTACACTACAATTCAGGAATGCTTTGAAACCTCGACTATCAGTTACGGGAGGCAGCTATCTAAAGAGAGTTCAGTGACCGGAGGAGGAGGAGATGGTGTTCACACGAGCACGCGCAGGCATGCGACGTCACTCGTTTTAACACTTGCTGGTTCAGGACGTGGTGCGGGACGCCTGAGGTCTCACCACTCGACCGATCACCCACCCAGATCCAACCTGACAACCCAACAGGAACCGCTGCGGCTGACACACAGGCAAGTGAGACATATAAAATACATCTCAACTTACCGTGTTCGATGGAGGTTGATCAGGCCTAAAATTCAGCCACCGCGGTCACCACCAGGGAAATCAGCGATATGGGTCCGGGAGGGCGGCGTACCGCTAGCCACGCCGCACGTTGAGCGCCATTTGTGAGGGTCGTGATGACATTCCACTCGTCCTCCAGTCACTCCAAATTAAGGCTATGAGCATGGGTCAACCATTCAAAGAATGAGTCAGACAACAAGCTGGTTCAAACTCAGAGCATGCTCAGAAGGCTACTGGCAAGCCACGATCTCAGCAATGTTCTGTGTTTATTCCTACATACACAAACCTAAATACACTACATAATGGGGAGGGGAAAGGGGTTGTCCGGGGCGGGGTAAGCCATGAAAGTCCAGTGTCTGGCCACTCCTGATTGGTCCACATCTCCTTATCTCAGTCTCTGGGCAGATATTGCAGCCGTCAGCTTATAATCTTGTTTCGTTTCTCTGAAATAAGTCTTGGCAACACTGGAACTGTCTTAGTTTAAGTTTCGATTTAAGTAATACGTAGCAAGGAAAGCTTATTGTTATAAGACACAAAATGGTGGTTAGTACATAAGCAAAGCGTATAAAAGTAGAGAAAATATATATACATTCTTTTTTACCCTGACACCGCCGCTGATCTGTCCTGTAGACGCAGTCATGCTGCCGCCGCTGATCTATCCTGTAGACGCAGTCATGCTGCCGCCGCTGATCTGTCCTGTAGACGCAGTCATGCTGCCGCCGCTGATCTGTCCTGTAGTCGCCTTCATGCTGCCGCCGCTGATCTGTCCTGTAGTCGCCTTCATGCTGCCGCCGCTGATCTGTCCTGTAGTCGCCTTCATGCTGCCGCCGCTGATCTGTCCTGTAGTCGCCTTCATGCTGCCGCCGCTGATCTGTCCTGTAGTCGCCTTCATGCTGCCGCCGCTGATCTGTCCTGTAGTCGCCTTCATGCTGCCGCCGCTGATCTGTCCTGTAGACGCCTTCATGCTGCCGCCGCTGATCTGTCCTGTAGTCGCCTTCATGCTGCCGCCGCTGATCTGTCCTGTAGTCGCCTTCATGCTGCCGCCGCTGATCTGTCCTGTAGTCGCCTTCATGCTGCCGCCGCTGATCTGTCCTGTAGTCGCCTTCATGCTGCCGCCGCTGATCTGTCCTGTAGACTCCTTCATGCTGACGCCGCTGATCTGTCCTGTAGACTCCTTCATGCTGCCGCCGCTGATCTGTCCTGTAGACGCTGTCATGCTGCCGCCGCTGATCTGTCCTGTAGTCGCCTTCATGCTGCCGCCGCTGATCTGTCCTGTAGACTCCTTCATGCTGCCGCCGCTGATCTGACCTGTAGACTCCTTCATGCTGCCGCCGCTGATCTGTCCTGTAGTCGCCTTCATGCTGCCGCTGTGGGGACATCATACTGTGTGTGGTGGGTTTGTCGGGGTCGTAGCGACATTCCACTCGTCCTCCAGTCACTCCAAATTAAGGCTATGAGCATGGGTCAACCATTCAAAGAATGAGTCAGACAACAAGCTGGTTCAAACTCAGAGCATGCTCAGAAGGCTACTGGCAAGCCACGATCTCAGCAATGTTCTGTGTTTATTCCTACATACACAAACCTAAATACACTACATAATGGGGAGGGGAAAGGGGTTGTCCGGGGTGGGGTAAGCCATGAAAGTCCAGTGTCTGGCCACTCCTGATTGGTCCACATCTCCTTATCTCAGTCTCTGGGCAGATATTGCAGCCGTCAGCTTATAATCTTGTTTCGTTTCTCTGAAATAAGTCTTGGCAACACTGGAACTGTCTTAGTTTAAGTTTCGATTTAAGTAATACGTAGCAAGGAAAGCTTATTGTTATAAGACACAAAATGGTGGTTAGTACATAAGCAAAGCGTATAAAAGTAGAGAAAATATATATACATTCTTTTTTACCCTGACACCGCCGCTGATCTGTCCTGTAGACGCAGTCATGCTGCCGCCGCTGATCTGTCCTGTAGTCGCCTTCATGCTGCCGCCGCTGATCTGTCCTGTAGACTCCTTCATGCTGCCGCCGCTGATCTGTCCTGTAGACTCCTTCATGCTGCCGCCGCTGATCTGTCCTATAGACTCCTTCATGCTGCCGCCGCTGATCTGTCCTGTAGTCGCCTTCATGCTGCCGCCGCTGATCTGTCCTGTAGACGCAGTCATGCTGCCGCCGCTGATCGTCTCGGTGTTTCCCCAGCTCAGTGTTGCGGCAGAACACGCGGCTGATGGTTCCTGTACTCGATGCTTTCTCCAGCCTGAACCTGAGCCCAGAGCTGCTGACCGAGGTAATGGGGTCCGACTCGTGTGTGCTGATGTATGGTGGACCCCCTATGCCAGGTGTGTGGGGGGGTGATGTGTCCTGTGTGGTGATACATGGTGGACCCCCTATTCCCTGTGTGTGGGGGGTGGTGTGTCCTGTGTGGTGATACATGGTGGACCCCCTATTCCCTGTGTGTGGGGGGTGGTGTGTCCTGTGTGGTGATACATGGTGGACCCCCTATTCCCTGTGTGTGTGGGGGGGTGGTGTGTCCTGTGTGGTGATACATGGTGGACCCCCTATTCCCTGTGTGTGTGGGGGGTGGTGTGTGCTGTGTGGTGATACATGGTGGACCCCCTATTCCCTGTGTGTGTGGGGGGTGGTGTGTCCTGTGTGGTGATACATGGTGGACCCCCTATTCCCTGTGTGTGTGGGGGGTGGTGTGTCCTGTGTGGTGATGCATGGTGGACCCCCTATTCCCTGTGTGTGTGGGGGGTGGTGTGTCCTGTGTGGTGATGCATGGTGGACCCCCTATTCCCTGTGTGTGTGGGGGGTGGTGTGTCCTGTGTGGTGATACATGGTGGACCCCCTATTCTCTGTGTGTGTGGGGGGTGGTGTGTCCTGTGTGGTGATACATGGTGGACCCTCTATTCCCTGTGTGTGGGGGGGTGGTGTGTCCTGTGTGGTGATACATGGTGGACCCCCTATTCCCTGTGTGTGTGGGGGGGTGGTGTGTCCTGTGTGGTGATACATGGTGGACCCCCTATTCCCTGTGTGTGGGGGGTGGTGTGTCCTGTGTGGTGATACATGGTGGACCCCCTATTCCCTGTGTGTGGGGGGGTGGTGTGTCCTGTGTGGTGATACATGATGGACCCCCTATTCCCTGTGTGTGTGGGGGGTGGTGTCCTGTGTGGTGATACATGGTGGACCCCCTATTCTCTGTGTGTGTGGGGGGTGGTGTGTCCTGTGTGGTGATACATGGTGGACCCCCTATTCCCTGTGTGTGTGGGGGGTGGTGTGTCCTGTGTGGTGATACATGGTGGACCCCCTATTCCCTGTGTGTGGGGGGGGTGGTGTGTCCTGTGTGGTGATACATGGTGGACCCCCTATTCCCTGTGTGTGTGGGGGGGTGGTGTGTCCTGTGTGGTGATACATGGTGGACCCCCTATTCCCTGTGTGTGTGGGGGGGTGGTGTGTCCTGTGTGGTGATACATGGTGGACCCCCTATTCCCTGTGTGTGTGGGGGGGTGGTGTGTCCTGTGTGGTGATACATGGTGGACCCCCTATTCCCTGTGTGTGTGGGGGATGGTGTGTCCTGTGTGGTGATACATGGTGGACCCCCTATTCCCTGTGTGTGTGGGGGGTGGTGTGTCCTGTGTGGTGATACATGGTGGACCCCCTATTCCCTGTGTGTGTGGGGGGTGGTGTGTCCTGTGTGGTGATACATGGTGGACCCCCTATTCCCTGTGTGTGGGGGGGGTGGTGTGTCCTGTGTGGTGATACATGGTGGACCCCCTATTCCCTGTGTGTATGGGGGGGTGGTGTGTCCTGTGTGGTGATACATGGTGGACCCCCTATTCCCTGTGTGTGTGGGGGGGTGGTGTGTCCTGTGTGGTGATACATGGTGGACCCCCTATTCCCTGTGTGTGTGGGGGGTGGTGTGTCCTGTGTGGTGATACATGGTGGACCCCCTATTCCCTGTGTGTGGGGGGGTGGTGTGTCCTGTGTGGTGATACATGATGGACCCCCTATTCCCTGTGTGTGTGGGGGGTGGTGTCCTGTGTGGTGATACATGGTGGACCCCCTATTCCCTGTGTGTGGGGGGGGGGGGGGGTGGTGTGTCCTGTGTGGTGATACATGGTGGACCCCCTATTCCCTGTGTGTGGGGGGTGGTGTGTCCTGTGTGGTGATACATGGTGGACCCCCTATTCCCTGTGTGGGGGGGGGTGGTGTGTCCTGTGTGGTGATGCATGGTGGACCCCCTATTCCCTGTGTGGGGGAGGTGGTGTGTCCTGTGTGGTGATACATGGTGGACCCCCTATTCCCTGTGTGTGTGGGGGGTGGTGTGTCCTGTGTGGTGATACATGGTGGACCCCCTATTCCCTGTGTGTGGGGGGGTGGTGTGTCCTGTGTGGTGATACATGGTGGACCCCCTATTCCCTGTGTGTGGGGGGGTGGTGTGTCCTGTGTGGTGATACATGGTGGACCCCCTATTCCCTGTGTGTGTGGGGGGTGGTGTGTCCTGTGTGGTGATACATGGTGGACCCCCTATTCCCTGTGTGTGGGGGGTGGTGTGTCCTGTGTGGTGATGCATGGTGGACCCCCTATTCCCTGTGTGTGGGGGGTGGTGTGTCCTGTGTGGTGATACATGGTGGACCCCCTATTCCCTGTGTGTGTGGGGGGGTGGTGTGTCCTGTGTGGTGATACATGGTGGACCCCCTATTCCCTGTGTGTGTGTGTGGGGGGGGGGGGGTGGTGTGTCCTGTGTGGTGATACATGGTGGACCCCCTATTCCCTGTGTGTGTGGGGGGGGGGGGGTTGGTGTGTCCTGTGTGGTGATACATGGTGGACCCCCTATTCCCTGTGTGTGGGGGGTGGTGTGTCCTGTGTGGTGATACATGGTGGACCCCCTATTCCCTGTGTGTGGGGGGGATGGTGTGTCCTGTGTGGTGATAAATGGTGGACCCCCTATTCCCTGTGTGGGGGGGATGGTGTGTCCTGTGTGGTGATACATGGTGGACCCCCTATTCCCTGTGTGTGGGGGGGATGGTGTGTCCTGTGTGGTGATACATGGTGGACCCCCTATTCCCTGTGTGTGTGGGGGGTGGTGTGTCCTGTGTGGTGATACATGGTGGACCCCCTATTCCCTGTGTGTGTGATGGGGTGGTGTGTCCTGTGTGGTGATACATGGTGGACCCCCTATTCCCTGTGTGTGGGGGGGGGTGGTGTCCTGTGTGGTGATACATGGTGGACCCCCTATTCCCTGTGTGTGGGGGGGTGGTGTGTCCTGTGTGGTGATACATGGTGGACCCCCTATTCCCTGTGTGTGGGGGGGGTGGTGTCCTGTGTGGTGATACATGATGGACCCCCTATTCCCTGTGTGTGTGGGGGGTGGTGTGTCCTGTGTGGTGATACATGGTGGACCCCCTATTCCCTGTGTGTGTGGGGGTGGTGTGTCCTGTGTGGTGATACATGGTGGACCCCCTATTCCCTGTGTGTGTGGGGGGTGGTGTGTCCTGTGTGGTGATACATGGTGGACCCCCTATTCCCTGTGTGTGTGGGGGGTGGTGTGTCCTGTGTGGTGATACATGGTGGACCCCCTATTCCCTGTGTGTGTGGGGGGTGGTGTGTCCTGTGTGGTGATACATGGTGGACCCCCTATTCCCTGTGTGTGTGGGGGGGGTGGTGTCCTGTGTGGTGATATATGGTGGACCCCCTATTCCCTGTGTGTGGGGGGGGTGGTGTGTCCTGTGTGGTGATACATGGTGGACCCCCTATTCCCTGTGTGTGTGGGGGGTGGTGTGTCCTGTGTGGTGATGCATGGTGGACCCCCTATTCCCTGTGTGTGTGTGTGGGGGGTGGTGTGTCCTGTGTGGTGATGCATGGTGGACCCCCTATTCCCTGTGTGTGTGGGGGGTGGTGTGTCCTGTGTGGTGATACATGGTGGACCCCCTATTCCCTGTGTGTGGGGGGGGTGGTGTGTCCTGTGTGGTGATACATGGTGGACCCCCTATTCCCTGTGTGTGTGGGGGGTGGTGTGTCCTGTGTGGTGATACATGGTGGACCCCCTATTCCCTGTGTGTGGGGGGTGGTGTGTCCTGTGTGGTGATGCATGGTGGACCCCCTATTCCCTGTGTGTGTGGGGGGTGGTGTGTCCTGTGTGGTGATACATGGTGGACCCCCTATTCCCTGTGTGTGGGGGGTGGTGTGTCCTGTGTGGTGATACATGGTGGACCCCCTATTCCCTGTGTGTGTGGGGGGTGGTGTGTCCTGTGTGGTGACATGGTGGACCCCCTATTCCCTGTGTGTGTGTGTGGGGGGTGGTGTGTCCTGTGTGGTGATGCATGGTGGACCCCCTATTCCCTGTGTGTGTGGGGGGTGGTGTGTCCTGTGTGGTGATACATGGTGGACCCCCTATTCCCTGTGTGTGTGGGGGGTGGTGTGTCCTGTGTGGTGATACATGGTGGACCCCCTATTCCCTGTGTGTGGGGGGGGTGGTGTGTCCTGTGTGGTGATACATGGTGGACCCCCTATTCCCTGTGTGTGGGGGGTGGTGTGTCCTGTGTGGTGATACATGGTGGACCCCCTATTCCCTGTGTGTGTGGGGGGTGGTGTGTCCTGTGTGGTGATACATGGTGGACCCCCTATTCCCTGTGTGTGTGGGGGGTGGTGTGTCCTGTGTGGTGATACATGGTGGACCCCCTATTCCCTGTGTGTGGGGGGGTGGTGTGTCCTGTGTGGTGATGCATGGTGGACCCCCTATTCCCTGTGTGTGGGGGGGGTGGTGTGTCCTGTGTGGTGATACATGGTGGACCCCCTATTCCCTGTGTGT
Organism: Phyllobates terribilis; assembly: GCF_046119375.1. NCBI lineage: Eukaryota > Metazoa > Chordata > Amphibia > Anura > Dendrobatidae > Phyllobates > Phyllobates terribilis. The sequence goes on from NW_027370179.1 coordinate 25,998, forward strand.
GGGGGGTGGTGTGTCCTGTGTGGTGATACATGGTGGACCCCCTATTCCCTGTGTGTGTGGGGGGGTGGTGTGACCTGTGTGGTGATACATGGTGGACCCCCTATTCCCTGTGTGTGTGGGGGGTGGTGTGTCCTGTGTGGTGATACATGGTGGACCCCCTATTCCCTGTGTGTGTGGGGGGTGGTGTGTCCTGTGTGGTGATACATGGTGGACCCCCTATTCCCTGTGTGTGTGGGGGGTGGTGTGTCCTGTGTGGTGATACATGGTGGACCCCCTATTCCCTGTGTGTGTGGGGGGTGGTGTGTCCTGTGTGGTGATGCATGGTGGACCCCCTATTCCCTGTGTGTGTGTGTGTGTGTGGGGGGGGGGGGTGGTGTGTCCTGTGTGGTGATACATGGTGGACCCCCTATTCCCTGTGTGTGTGGGGGGTGGTGTGTCCTGTGTGGTGATGCATGGTGGACCCCCTATTCCCTGTGTGTGGGGGGTGGTGTGTCCTGTGTGGTGATACATGGTGGACCCCCTATTCCCTGTGTGTGTGGGGGGGTGGTGTGTCCTGTGTGGTGATACATGGTGGACCCCCTATTCCCTGTGTGTGTGGGGGGTGGTGTGTCCTGTGTGGTGATACATGGTGGACCCCCTATTCCCTGTGTGTGTGGGGGGATGGTGTGTCCTGTGTGGTGATACATGGTGGACCCCCTATTCCCTGTGTGTGTGGGGGGGTGGTGTGTCTTGTGTGGTGATACATGGTGGACCCCCTATTCCCTGTGTGTGTGGGGGGGGGTGGTGTGTCCTGTGTGGTGATACATGGTGGACCCCCTATTCCCTGTGTGTGGGGGGGGGGGTGGTGTGACCTGTGTGGTGATACATGGTGGACCCCCTATTCCCTGTGTGTGTGGGGGGATGGTGTGTCTTGTGTGGTGATACATGGTGGACCCCCTATTCCCTGTGTGTGTGGGGGGTGGTGTGTCCTGTGTGGTTATACATGGTGGACCCCCTATTCCCTGTGTGTGTGGGGGGGTGGTGTGTCTTGTGTGGTGATACATGGTGGACCCCCTATTCCCTGTGTGTGTGGGGGGATGGTGTGTCCTGTGTGGTGATACATGGTGGACCCCCTATTCCCTGTGTGTGTGGGGGGTGGTGTGTCCTGTGTGGTGATACATGGTGGACCCCCTATTCCCTGTGTGTGTGGGGGGTGTTGTGTCCTGTGTGGTGATACATGGTGGACCCCCTATTCCCTGTATGTGTGGGGGGTGGTGTGTCCTGTGTGGTGATACATGGTGGACCCCCTATTCCCTGTGTGTGTGGGGGGTGGTGTGTCCTGTGTGGTGATACGTGGTGGACCCCCTATTCCCTGTGTGTGTGGGGGGTGGTGTGTCCTGTGTGGTGATACATGGTGGACCCCCTATTCCCTGTGTGTGTGGGGGGTGGTGTGTCCTGTGTGGTGATACATGGTGGACCCCCTATTCCCTGTGTGTGGGGGGGTGGTGTGTCCTGTGTGGTGATACATGGTGGACCCCCTATTCCCTGTGTGTGTGGGGGGTGGTGTGTCCTGTGTGGTGATACGTGGTGGACCCCCTATTCCCTGTGTGTGTGGGGGGTGGTGTGTCCTGTGTGGTGATACATGGTGGACCCCCTATTCCCTGTGTGTGTGGGGGGGTGGTGTGTCCTGTGTGGTGATAAATGGTGGACCCCCTATTCCCTGTGTGTGTGGGGGGTGGTGTGTCCTGTGTGGTGATACATGGTGGACCCCCTATTCCCTGTGTGTGTGGGGGGTGGTGTGTCCTGTGTGGTGATGCATGGTGGACCCCCTATTCCCTGTGTGTGGGGGGGGTGGTGTGTCCTGTGTGGTGATACATGGTGGACCCCCTATTCCCTGTGTGTGTGGGGGGGTGGTGTGTCCTGTGTGGTGATACATGGTGGACCCCCTATTCCCTGTGTGTGTGGGGGGTGGTGTGTCCTGTGTGGTGATACATGGTGGACCCCCTATTCCCTGTGTGTGTGGGGGGTGGTGTGTCCTGTGTGGTGATACATGGTGGACCCCCTATTCCCTGTGTGTGTGGGGGGTGGTGTGTCCTGTGTGGTGATACATGGTGGACCCCCTATTCCCTGTGTGTGTGGGGGGTGGTGTGTCCTGTGTGGTGATACATGGTGGACCCCCTATTCCCTGTGTGTGTGGGGGGTGGTGTGTCCTGTGTGGTGATACATGGTGGACCCCCTATTCCCTGTGTGTGTGGGGGTGGTGTGTCCTGTGTGGTGATACATGGTGGACCCCCTATTCCCTGTGTGTGTGGGGGGTGGTGTGTCCTGTGTGGTGATACATGGTGGACCCCCTATTCCCTGTGTGTGTGGGGGGTGGTGTGTCCTGTGTGGTGATGCATGGTGGACCCCCTATTCCCTGTGTGTGTGGGGGGGTGGTGTGTCCTGTGTGGTGATACATGGTGGACCCCCTTTTCCCTGTGTGTGGGGGGTGGTGTGTCCTGTGTGGTGATGCATGGTGGACCCCCTATTCCCTGTGTGTGTGTGTGGGGGGGGGGGGGGGGTGGTGTGTCCTGTGTGGTGATACATGGTGGACCCCCTATTCCCTGTGTGTGTGGGGGGTGGTGTGTCCTGTGTGGTGATGCATGGTGGACCCCCTATTCCCTGTGTGTGGGGGGTGGTGTGTCCTGTGTGGTGATACATGGTGGACCCCCTATTCCCTGTGTGTGTGGGGGGGTGGTGTGTCCTGTGTGGTGATACATGGTGGACCCCCTATTCCCTGTGTGTGTGGGGGGGGTGGTGTGTCCTGTGTGGTGATACATGGTGGACCCCCTATTCCCTGTGTGTGTGGGGGGTGGTGTGTCCTGTGTGGTGATACATGGTGGACCCCCTATTCCCTGTGTGTGTGGGGGGTGGTGTGTCCTGTGTGGTGATACATGGTGGACCCCCTATTCCCTGTGTGTGTGGGGGGTGGTGTGTCCTGTGTGGTGATACATGGTGGACCCCCTATTCCCTGTATGTGTGGGGGGTGGTGTGTCCTGTGTGGTGATACATGGTGGACCCCCTATTCCCTGTGTGTGTGGGGGGTGGTGTGTCCTGTGTGGTGATACGTGGTGGACCCCCTATTCCCTGTGTGTGTGGGGGTGGTGTGTCCTGTGTGGTGATACATGGTGGACCCCCTATTCCCTGTGTGTGTGGGGGGGTGGTGTGTCCTGTGTGGTGATACATGGTGGACCCCTTATTCCCTGTGTGTGTGGGGGGTGGTGTGTCCTGTGTGGTGATACATGGTGGACCCCCTATTCCCTGTGTGTGTGTGGGGGGTGGTGTGTCCTGTGTGGTGATACATGGTGGACCCCCTATTCCCTGTGTGTGTGGGGGGTGGTGTGTCCTGTGTGGTGATACATGGTGGACCCCCTATTCCCTGTGTGTGTGGGGGGTGGTGTGTCCTGTGTGGTGATACATGGTGGACCCCCTATTACCTGTGTGTGTGGGGGGTGGTGTGTCCTGTGTGGTGATACATGGTGGACCCCCTATTCCCTGTGTGTGTGGGGGGTGGTGTGTCCTGTGTGGTGATACATGGTGGACCCCCTATTCCCTGTGTGTGTGGGGGGTGGTGTGTCCTGTGTGGTGATACATGGTGGACCCCCTATTCCCTGTGTGTGTGGGGGGTGGTGTGTTCTGTGTGGTGATACATGGTGGACCCCCTATTCCCTGTGTGTGTGGGGGGTGGTGTGTCCTGTGTGGTGATACATGGTGGACCCCCTATTCCCTGTGTGTGTGTGGGGGGTGGTGTGTCCTGTGTGGTGATAAATGGTGGACCCCCTATTCCCTGTGTGTGTGATGGGGGGGGGGGGTGGTGTGTCCTGTGTGGTGATACATGGTGGACCCCCTATTCCCTGTGTGTGTGTGGGGGGTGGTGTGTCCTGTGTGGTGATGCATGGTGGACCCCCTATTCCCTGTGTGTGTGGGGGGTGGTGTGTCCTGTGTGGTGATGCATGGTGGACCCCCTATTCCCTGTGTGTGTGGGGGGGTGGTGTGTCCTGTGTGGTGATACACGGTGGACCCCCTATTCCCTGTGTGTGTGGGGGGTGGTGTGTCCTGTGTGGTGATACATGATGGACCCCTATTCCCTGTGTGTGGGGGGTGGTGTGTCCTGTGTGGTGATACATGGTGGACCCCCTATTCCCTGTGTGTGGGGGGTGGTGTGTCCTGTGTGGTGATACATGGTGGACCCCCTATTCCCTGTGTGTGTGGGGGGTGGTGTGTCCTGTGTGGTGATACATGGTGGACCCCCTATTCCCTGTGTGTGTGTGGGGGGTGGTGTGTCCTGTGTGGTGATAAATGGTGGACCCCCTATTCCCTGTGTGTGTGGGGGGGTGGTGTGTCCTGTGTGGTGATACATGGTGGACCCCCTATTCCCTGTGTGTGTGTGGGGGGTGGTGTGTCCTGTGTGGTGATACATGGTGGACCCCCTATTCCCTGTGTGTGTGGGGGGTGGTGTGTCCTGTGTGGTGATGCATGGTGGACCCCCTATTCCCTGTGTGTGGGGGGTGGTGTGTCCTGTGTGGTGATACATGGTGGACCCCCTATTCCCTGTGTGTGTGGGGGGTGGTGTGTCCTGTGTGGTGATACATGGTGGACCCCCTATTCCCTGTGTGTGGGGGGTGGTGTGTCCTGTGTGGTGATAAATGGTGGACCCCCTATTCCCTGTGTGTGGGGGGGGTGGTGTGTCCTGTGTGGTGATACATGGTGGACCCCCTATTCCCTGTGTGTGGGGGGTGGTGTGTCCTGTGTGGTGATAAATGGTGGACCCCCTATTCCCTGTGTGTGTGTGGGGGGGTGGTGTCCTGTGTGGTGATATATGGTGGACCCCCTATTCCCTGTGTGTGGGGGGTGGTGTGTCCTGTGTGGTGATACATGGTGGACCCCCTATTCCCTGTGTGGGGGGGGGGGGGTGGTGTGTCCTGTGTGGTGATACATGGTGGACCCCCTATTCCCTGTGTGTGTGGGGGGTGGTGTGTCCTGTGTGGTGATACATGGTGGACCCCCTATTCCCTGTGTGTGGGGGGTGGTGTGTCCTGTGTGGTGATACATGGTGGACCCCCTATTCCCTGTGTGTGTGTGGGGGGTGGTGTGTCCTGTGTGGTGATACATGGTGGACCCCCTATTCCCTGTGTGTGTGGGGGGTGGTGTGACCTGTGTGGTGATACATGGTGGACCCCCTATTCCCTGTGTGTGGGGGGGGTGGTGTGACCTGTGTGGTGATACATGGTGGACCCCCTATTCCCTGTGTGTGGGGGGTGGTGTGTCCTGTGTGGTGATACATGGTGGACCCCCTATTCCCTGTGTGTGTGGGGGGTGGTGTGACCTGTGTGGTGATACATGGTGGACCCCCTATTCCCTGTGTGTGGGGGGGGTGGTGTGTCCTGTGTGGTGATACATGGTGGACCCCCTATTCCCTGTGTGTGGGGGGTGGTGTGTCCTGTGTGGTGATAAATGGTGGACCCCCTATTCCCTGTGTGTGGGGGGTGGTGTGTCCTGTGTGGTGATACATGGTGGACCCCCTATTCCCTGTGTGTGGGGGGGGTGGTGTGACCTGTGTGGTGATACATGGTGGACCCCCTATTCCCTGTGTGTGTGTGGGGGGGTGGTGTGTCCTGTGTGGTGATAAATGGTGGACCCCCTATTCCCTGTGTGTGGGGGGTGGTGTGTCCTGTGTGGTGATGCATGGTGGACCCCCTATTCCCTGTGTGTGTGGGGGTGGTGTGTCCTGTGTGGTGATACATGGTGGACCCCCTATTCCCTGTGTGTGTGGGGGGTGGTGTGTCCTGTGTGGTGATACATGGTGGACCCCCTATTCCCTGTGTGTGTGGGGGGTGGTGTGTCCTGTGTGGTGATACATGGTGGACCCCCTATTCCCTGTGTGTGTGTGTGGGGGGGGGGTGTTGTGTCTTGTGTGGTGATACATGGTGGACCCCCTATTCCCTGTGTGTGTGGGGGGTGGTGTGTCCTGTGTGGTGATACATGGTGGACCCCCTATTCCCTGTGTGTGTGGGGGGTGGTGTGTCCTGTGTGGTGATACATGGTGGACCCCCTATTCCCTGTGTGTGTGTTGGGGGGGGGCGGTGGTGTGTCCTGTGTGGTGATACATGGTGGACCCCCTATTCCCTGTGTGTGGGGGGTGGTGTGTCCTGTGTGGTGATACATGGTGGACCCCCTATTCCCTGTGTGTGTGTGGGGGGGTGGTGTGTCCTGTGTGGTGATAAATGGTGGACCCCCTATTCCCTGTGTGTGGGGGGTGGTGTGTCCTGTGTGGTGATGCATGGTGGACCCCCTATTCCCTGTGTGTGTGGGGGGTGGTGTGTCCTGTGTGGTGATACATGGTGGACCCCCTATTCCCTGTGTGTGGGGGGTGGTGTGTCCTGTGTGGTGATACATGGTGGACCCCCTATTCCCTGTGTGTGTGTGGGGGGTGGTGTGTCCTGTGTGGTGATAAATGGTGGACCCCCTATTCCCTGTGTGTGTGGGGGGTGGTGTGTCCTGTGTGGTGATACATGGTGGACCCCCTATTCCCTGTGTGTGTGGGGGGTGGTGTGTCCTGTGTGGTGATACATGGTGGACCCCCTATTCCCTGTGTGTGTGGGGGGTGGTGTGTCCTGTGTGGTGATACATGGTGGACCCCTATTCCCTGTGTGTGTGTGTGGGGGGGGTGGTGTGTCCTGTGTGGTGATACATGGTGGACCCCCTATTCCCTGTGTGTGTGGGGGGTGGTGTGTCCTGTGTGGTGATACATGGTGGACCCCCTATTCCCTGTGTGTGTGGGGGGTGGTGTGTCCTGTGTGGTGATACATGGTGGACCCCCTATTCCCTGTGTGTGTGTGTGTGGGGGGGGGGGGGTGGTGTGTCCTGTGTGGTGATGCATGGTGGACCCCCTATTCCCTGTGTGTGGGGGGTGGTGTGTCCTGTGTGGTGATGCATGGTGGACCCCCTATTCCCTGTGTGTGGGGGGTGGTGTGTCCTGTGTGGTGATACATGGTGGACCCCCTATTCCCTGTGTGTGGGGGGTGGTGTGTCCTGTGTGGTGATACATGGTGGACCCCCTATTCCCTGTGTGTGTGTGGGGGGGTGGTGTGTCCTGTGTGGTGATACATGGTGGACCCCTATTCCCTGTGTGTGTGGGGGGTGGTGTGTCCTGTGTGGTGATACATGGTGGACCCCCTATTCCCTGTGTGTGTGTGGGGGGGGGGGGGGGGGGTGGTGTGTCCTGTGTGGTGATACATGGTGGACCCCCTATTCCCTGTGTGTGTGGGGGGGGGGGTGGTGTGTCCTGTGTGGTGATACATGGTGGACCCCCTATTCCCTGTGTGTGTGTGTGTGGGGGGGGGGGGGTGGTGTGTCCTGTGTGGTGATGCATGGTGGACCCCCTATTCCCTGTGTGGGGGGGTGGTGTGTCCTGTGTGGTGATACATGGTGGACCCCCTATTCCCTGTGTGTGGGGGGGGGTGTGTCCTGTGTGGTGATACATGGTGGACCCCTATTCCCTGTGTGTGTGGGGGGTGGTGTGTCCTGTGTGGTGATACATGGTGGACCCCCTATTCCCTGTGTGTGTGGGGGGGGGGGGTGGTGTGTCCTGTGTGGTGATACATGGTGGACCCCCTATTCCCTGTGTGTGTGTGTGTGTGGGGGGGTGGTGTGTCCTGTGTGGTGATACATGGTGGACCCCCTATTCCCTGTGTGTGTGTGGGGGGGGGGGGTGGTGTGTCCTGTGTGGTGATACATGGTGGACCCCCTATTCCCTGTGTGTGTGGGGGTGGTGTGTCCTGTGTGGTGATACATGGTGGACCCCCTATTCCCTGTGTGTGGGGGGTGGTGTGTCCTGTGTGGTGATACATGGTGGACCCCCTATTCCCTGTGTGTGTGGGGGGTGGTGTGTCCTGTGTGGTGATACATGGTGGACCCCCTATTCCCTGTGTGTGGGGGGTGGTGTGTCCTGTGTGGTGATACATGGTGGACCCCCTATTCCCTGTGTGTGGGGGGTGGTGTGTCCTGTGTGGTGATACATGGTGGACCCCCTATTCCCTGTGTGTGTGGGGGGTGGTGTGTCCTGTGTGGTGATACATGGTGGACCCCCTATTCCCTGTGTGTGTGTGGGGGTGGTGGTGTTCTGGTGGTGATACATGGTGGACCCCCTATTCCCTGTGTGTGGGGGGTGGTGTGTCCTGTGTGGTGATACATGGTGGACCCCCTATTCCCTGTGTGTGTGGGGGGTGGTGTGTCCTGTGTGGTGATACATGGTGGACCCCCTATTCCCTGTGTGTGTGGGGGGTGGTGTGTCCTGTGTGGTGATACATGGTGGACCCCCTATTCCCTGTGTGTGGGGGGGTGGTGTGTCTTGTGTGGTGATACGTGGTGGACCCCCTATTCCCTGTGTGTGTGGGGGGTGGTGTGTCCTGTGTGGTGATACATGGTGGACCCCCTATTCCCTGTGTGTGGGGGGTGGTGTGTCCTGTGTGGTGATACATGGTGGACCCCCTATTCCCTGTGTGTGGGGGGTGGTGTGTCCTGTGTGGTGATACATGGTGGACCCCCTATTCCCTGTGTGTGTGGGGGGGTGGTGTGTCCTGTGTGGTGATAAATGGTGGACCCCCTATTCCCTGTGTGTGTGGGGTGGTGGTGTGTCCTGTGTGGTGATACATGGTGGACCCCCTATTCCCTGTGTGTGTGGGGGGTGGTGTGTCCTGTGTGGTGATACATGGTGGACCCCCTATTCCTGTGTGTGGGGGGATGGTGTGTCCTGTGTGGTGATACATGGTGGACCCCCTATTCCCTGTGTGTGTGGGGGGTGGTGTGTCCTGTGTGGTGATACATGGTGGACCCCCTATTCCCTGTGTGTGTGGGGGGTGGTGTGTCTTGTGTGGTGATACGTGGTGGACCCCCTATTCCCTGTGTGTGTGGGGGGTGGTGTGTCCTGTGTGGTTATACATGGTGGACCCCCTATTCCCTGTGTGTGGGGGGGTGGTGTGTCCTGTGTGGTGATACATGGTGGACCCCCTATTCCCTGTGTGTGGGGGGTGGTGTGTCCTGTGTGGTGATACATGGTGGACCCCCTATTCCCTGTGTGTGTGGGGGGTGGTGTGTCCTGTGTGGTGATAAATGGTGGACCCCCTATTCCCTGTGTGTGTGGGGGGTGGTGTGTCCTGTGTGGTGATACATGGTGGACCCCCTATTCCCTGTGTGTGGGGGTGGTGTGTCCTGTGTGGTGATACATGGTGGACCCCCTATGCCAGGTGTGTGGGGGGTGGTGTGTCCTGTGTGGTGATACATGGTGGACCCCCTATTCCCTGTGTGTGTGGGGGGGTGGTGTGTCCTGTGTGGTGATAAATGGTGGACCCCCTATTCCCTGTGTGTGGGGGGGGTGGTGTGTCCTGTGTGGTGATACATGGTGGACCCCCTATTCCCTGTGTGTGTGGGGGGTGGTGTGTCCTGTGTGGTGATAAATGGTGGACCCCCTATTCCCTGTGTGTGTGGGGGGTGGTGTGTCCTGTGTGGTGATAAATGGTGGACCCCCTATTCCCTGTGTGGGGGGGGGTGGTGTGTCCTGTGTGGTGATACATGGTGGACCCCCTATTCCCTGTGTGGGGGGGGGGTGGTGTGTCCTGTGTGGTGATACATGGTGGACCCCCTATTCCCTGTGTGTGTGGGGGGTGGTGTGTCCTGTGTGGTGATACATGGTGGACCCCCTATTCCCTGTGTGTGTGTGTGGGGGGGGGGGGTGGTGTGTCCTGTGTGGTGATACATGGTGGACCCCCTATTCCCTGTGTGTGGGGGGTGGTGTGTCCTGTGTGGTGATGCATGGTGGACCCCCTATTCCCTGTGTGTGGGGGGTGGTGTGTCCTGTGTGGTGATGCATGGTGGACCCCCTATTCCCTGTGTGTGGGGGGTGGTGTGTCCTGTGTGGTGATGCATGGTGGACCCCCTATTCCCTGTGTGTGGGGGGTGGTGTGTCCTGTGTGGTGATACATGGTGGACCCCCTATTCCCTGTGTGTGTGGGGGGGTGGTGTGTCCTGTGTGGTGATACATGGTGGACCCCCTATTCCCTGTGTGTGTGGGGGGTGGTGTGTCCTGTGTGGTGATGCATAGTGGACCCCCTATTCCCTGTGTGTGTGGGGGGGGTGGTGTGTGTGTGGTGATACATGGTGGACCCCCTATTCCCTGTGTGTGTGGGGGGGGGGGTGGTGTGTCCTGTGTGGTGATACATGGTGGACCCCCTATTCCCTGTGTGTGTGTGGGGGGGGGGTGGTGTGTCCTGTGTGGTGATACATGGTGGACCCCCTATTCCTTGTGTGTGGGGGGGATGGTGTGTCCTGTGTGGTGATAAATGGTGGACCCCCTATTCCCTGTGTGTGGGGGGTGGTGTGTCCTGTGTGGTGATAAATGGTGGACCCCCTATTCCCTGTGTGGGGGGGTGGTGTGTCCTGTGTGGTGATACATGGTGGACCCCCTATTCCCTGTGTGTGGGGGGGTGGTGTGTCCTGTGTGGTGATACATGGTGGACCCCCTATTCCCTGTGTGTGGGGGGTGGTGTGTCCTGTGTGGTGATACATGGTGGACCCCCTATTCCCTGTGTGTGGGGGGGTGGTGTGTCCTGTGTGGTGATACATGGTGGACCCCCTATTCCCTGTGTGTGGGGGGGTGGTGTGTCCTGTGTGGTGATACATGGTGGACCCCCTATTCCCTGTGTGTGGGGGGTGGTGTGTCCTGTGTGGTGATACATGGTGGACCCCCTATTCCCTGTGTGTGGGGGGTGGTGTGTCCTGTGTGGTGATACATGGTGGACCCCTATTCCCTGTGTGTGTGGGGGTGGTGTGTCCTGTGTGGTGATACGTGGTGGACCCCCTATTCCCTGTGTGTGTGGGGGGTGGTGTGTCCTGTGTGGTGATACATGGTGGACCCCCTATTCCCTGTGTGTGTGGGGGGTGGTGTGTCCTGTGTGGTGATACATGGTGGACCCCCTATTCCCTGTGTGTGTGGGGGGGGGGGGTGGTGTGTCCTGTGTGGTGATACATGGTGGACCCCCTATTCCCTGTGTGTGTGTGTGTGGGGGGGGGGTGGTGTGTCCTGTGTGGTGATGCATGGTGGACCCCCTATTCCCTGTGTGGGTGTGTGTGGGGGGTGGTGTGTCCTGTGTGGTGATACATGGTGGACCCCCTATTCCCTGTGTGTGGGGGGTGGTGTGTCCTGTGTGGTGATACATGGTGGACCCCCTATTCCCTGTGTGTGTGGGGGGGTGGTGTGTCCTGTGTGGTGATACATGGTGGACCCCCTATTCCCTGTGTGTGTGTGGGGGGGGGGTGGTGTGTCCTGTGTGGTGATACATGGTGGACCCCCTATTCCCTGTGTGTGTGTGTGGTGGGGGGGGTGGTGTGTCCTGTGTGGTGATACATGGTGGACCCCCTATTCCCTGTGTGTGTGTGGGGGGGGTGGTGTGTCCTGTGTGGTGATACATGGTGGACCCCCTATTCCCTGTGTGTGTGGGGGTGGTGTGTCCTGTGTGGTGATACATGGTGGACCCCCTATTCCCTGTGTGTGTGGGGGGGTGGTGTGTCCTGTGTGGTGATAAATGGTGGACCCCCTATTCCCTGTGGGGGGGGGGGTGGTGTGTCCTGTGTGGTGATACATGGTGG
>NW_027370180.1:0-37642 GCF_046119375.1 Phyllobates terribilis
ATATGAAAAACATGATTTTCAATGGCAAAAATCAAATGAATATTGTAAATGCATAAACAGTAATATCTCCACATTGCAAGGTGCAATTCTGAAATTTTTTGCTTTTTCCTGCTAATCCTAGCATGATAAAGAAGATTCAAAGAGAGTGAGATGCCAGCTCCTTTCATTCAGTCAGTAGTTTCAAACATTTCTGGTATATGAAAAACCATGTTTTTCAATGGCAAAAATCAATGAATATTGTAAATGCACAAACAGTAATATCTCCACATTGCACGGTGCAATTCTGAAATTTTTAGCTTTTCCTGTTAATCCTAGGCATGATAAAGAAGATTCAAAGAGAGTGAGATGCCAGCTTCCTTTCATTCAGTCAGTAGCTTCAAACATTTCTGGTATATGAAAAACATGTTTTTCAATGGCAAAAATCAATGAATATTGTAAATGCACAAACAGTAATATCTCCACATTGCAAGGTGCAATTCTGAAATTTTTGCTTTTTCCTGCTAATCCTAGCATGATAAAGAAGATTCAAAGAGAGTGAGATGCCAGCTCCTTTCATTCAGTCAGTAGCTTCAAACATTTCTGGTATATGAAAAACATGTTTTTCAATGGCAAAAATCAATGAATATTGTAAATGCACAAACAGTAATATCTCCACATTGGCACGGTGCAATTCTGAAATTTTTAGCTTTTTCCTGTTAATCCTAGCATGATAAAGAAGATTCAAAGAGAGTGAGATGCCAGCTCCTTTCATTCAGTCAGTAGCTTCAAACATTTCTGGTATATGAAAAACATGTTTTTCAATGGCAAAAATCAATGAATATTGTAAATGCCCAAACAGTAATATCTCCACATTGCAAGGTGCAATTCTGAAATTTTTTGCTTTTTCCTGCTAATCCTAGCATGATAAAGAAGATTCAAAGAGAGTGAGATGCCAGCTCCTTTCATTCAGTCAGTAGCTTCAAACATTTCTGGTATATGAAAAACATGTTTTCAATGGCAAAAATCAATGAAAATTGTAAATGCACAAACAGTAATATCTCCACATTGCACGGTGCAATTCTGAAATTTTTAGCTTTTTCCTGTTAATCCTAGCATGATAAAGAAGATTCAAAGAGAGTGAGATGCCAGCTCCTTTCATTCAGTCAGTAGCTTCAAACATTTCTGGTATATGAAAAACATGTTTTTCAATGGCAAAAATCAATGAATATTGTAAATGCACAAACAATAATATCTCCACATTGCAAGGTGCAATTCTGAAATTTTTTGCTTTTTCCTGCTAATCCTAGCATGATAAAGAAGATTCAAAGAGAGTGAGATGCCAGCTCCTTTCATTCAGTCAGTAGCTTCAAACATTTCTGGTATATGAAAAACATGTTTTCAATGGCAAAAATCAATGAATATTGTAAATGCACAAACAGTAATATCTCCACATTGCAAGGTGCAATTCTGAAATTTTTTGCTTTTTTCCTGTTAATCCTAGCATGATAAAGAAGATTCAAAGAGAGTGAGATGCCAGCTCCTTTCATTCAGTCAGTAGCTTCAAACATTTCTGGTATATGAAAAACATGTTTTTCAATGGCAAAAATCAATGAATATTGTAAATGCACAGTAATATCTCCACATTGCAAGGTGCAATTCTGAAATTTTTTGCTTTTTCCTGCTAATCCTAGCATGATAAAGAAGATTCAAAGAGAGTGAGATGCCAGCTCCTTTCATTCAGTCAGTAGCTTCAAACATTTCTGGTATATGAAAAACATGTTTTTCAATGGCAAAAATCAATGAATATTGTAAATGCACAAACAGTAATATCTCCACATTGCAAGGTGCAATTCTGAAATTTTTTGCTTTTTCCTGCTAATCCTAGCATGATAAAGAAGATTCAAAAAGAGTGAGATGCCAGCTCCTTTCATTCAGTCAGTAGCTTCAAACATTTCTGGTATATGAAAAACATGTTTTTCAATGGCAAAAATCAATGAATATTGTAAATGCACAAACAGTAATATCTCCACATTGCAGGTGCAATTCTGAAATTTTTTGCTTTTTCCTGTTAATCCTAGCATGATAAAGAAGATTCAAAGAGAGTGAGATGCCAGCTCCTTTCATTCAGTCAGTAGCTTCAAACATTTCTGGTATATGAAAAACATGTTTTTCAATGGCAAAAATCAATGAATATTGTAAATGCACAAACAGTAATATCTCCACATTGCAAGGTGGAATTCTGAAATTTTTTGCTTTTTCCTGCTAATCCTAGCATGATAAAGAAGATTCAAAGAGAGTGAGATGCCAGCTCCTTTCATTCAGTCAGTAGCTTCAAACATTTCTGGTATATGAAAAACATGTTTTTCAATGGCAAAAATCAATGAATATTGTAAATGCACAAACAGTAATATCTCCACATTGCACGGTGCAATTCTGAAATTTTTAGCTTTTTCCTGTTAATCCTAGCATGATAAAGAAGATTCAAAGAGAGTGAGATGCCAGCTCCTTTCATTCAGTCAGTAGCTTCAAACATTTCTGGTATAGAAAAACATGTTTTTCAATGGCAAAAATCAATGAATATTGTAAATGCACAAACCAAGTAATATCTCCACATTGCAAGGTGCAATTCTGAAATTTTTTGCTTTTTCCTGCTAATCCTAGCATGATAAAGAAGATTCAAAGAGAGTGAGATGCCAGCTCTTTCATTCAGTCAGTAGCTTCAAACATTTCTGGTATATGAAAAACATGTTTTTCAATGGCAAAAATCAATGAATATTGTAAATGCACAAACAGTAATATCTCCACATTGCACGGTGCAATTCTGAAATTTTTAGCTTTTTCCTGTTAATCCTAGCATGATAAAGAAGATTCAAAGAGAGTGAGATGCCAGCTCCTTTCATTCAGTCCAGTAGCTTCAAACATTTCTGGTATATGAAAAACTGTTTTTCAATGGCAAAAATCAATGAATATTGTAAATGCACAAACAGTAATATCTCCACATTGCAAGGTTGCAATTCTGAATTTTTGGCTTTTTCCTGCTAATCCTAGCATGATAAAGAAGATTCAAAGAGAGTGAGATGCCAGCTCCTTTCATTCAGTCAGTAGCTTCAAACATTTCTGGTAAATGAAAAAACATGTTTTTCAATGGCAAAAATCAATGAATATTGTAAATGCACAAACAGTAATATCTCCACATTGCACGGTGCAATTCTGAAATTTTTAGCTTTTTCCTGTTAATCCTAGCATGATAAAGAAGATTCAAAGAGAGTGAGATGCCAGCTCCTTTCATTCAGTCAGTAGCTTCAAACATTTCTGGTATATGAAAAACATGTTTTTCAATGGCAAAAATCAATGAATATTGTAAATGCACAAACAGTAATATCTCCACATTGCAAGGTGCAATTCTGAAATTTTTTGCTTTTTCCTGCTAATCCTAGCATGATAAAGAAGATTCCAAAGGAGGGATCAGCTCCTTTCATTCAGTCAGTAGCTTCAAACATTTCTGGTATATGAAAAACATGTTTTTCAATGGCAAAAATCAATGAATATTGTAAATGCACAAACAGTAATATCTCCACATTGCACGGTGCAATTCTGAAATTTTTAGCTTTTTCCTGTTAATCCTAGCATGATAAAGAAGATTCAAAGAGAGTGAGATGCCAGCTCCTTTCATTCAGTCAGTAGCTTCAAACATTTCTGGTATATGAAAAACGTTTTTCAATGGCAAAAATCAATGAATATTGTAAATGCACAAACAGTAATATCTCCACATTGCAAGGTGCAATTCTGAAATTTTTTGCTTTTTCCTGCTAATCCTAGCATGATAAAGAAGATTCAAAGAGAGTGAGATGCCAGCTCCTTTCATTCAGTCAGTAGCTTCAAACA
This sequence comes from Phyllobates terribilis, assembly GCF_046119375.1. NCBI lineage: Eukaryota > Metazoa > Chordata > Amphibia > Anura > Dendrobatidae > Phyllobates > Phyllobates terribilis. The sequence goes on from NW_027370180.1 coordinate 3,865, forward strand.
TTTCTGGTATATGAAAACGTTTTTCAATGGCAAAAATCAATGAATATGTAAATGCACAAACAGTAATATCTCCACATTGCACGGTGCAATTCTGAAATTTTTAGCTTTTTCTGGTATCCTAGCATGATAAAGAAGATTCAAAGAGAGTGAGATGCCAGCTCCTTTCATTCAGTCAGTAGCTTCAAACATTTCTGGTATATGAAAAACATGTTTTTCAATGGCAAAAATCAATGAATATTGTAAATGCACAAACAGTAATATCTCCACATTGCAAGGTGCAATTCTGAAATTTTTTGCTTTTTCCTGTTAATCCTAGCATGATAAAGAAGATTCAAAGAGAGTGAGATGCCAGCTCCTTTCATTCAGTCAGTAGCTTCAAACATTTCTGGTATATGAAAAACATGTTTTTCAATGGCAAAAATCAATGAATATTGTAAATGCACAAACAGTAATATCTCCACATTGCAAGGTGGAATTCTGAAATTTTTTGCTTTTTCCCTGCTAATCCTAGCATGATAAAGAAGATTCAAAGAGAGTGAGATGCCAGCTCCTTTCATTCAGTCAGTAGCTTCAAACATTTCTGGTATATGAAAAACATGTTTTTCAATGGCAAAAATCAATGAATATTGTAAATGCACAAACAGTAATATCTCCACATTGCACGGTGCAATTCTGAAATTTTTAGCTTTTTCCTGTTAATCCTAGCATGATAAAGAAGATTCAAAGAGAGTGAGATGCCAGCTCCTTTCATTCAGTCAGTAGCTTCAAACATTTCTGGTATATGAAAAACATGTTTTTCAATGGCAAAAATCAATGAATATTGTAAATGCACAAACAGTAATATCTCCACATTGCAAGGTGCAATTCTGAAATTTTTTGCTTTTTCCTGCTAATCCTAGCATGATAAAGAAGATTCAAAGAGAGTGAGATGCCAGCTCCTTTCATTCAGTCAGTAGCTTCAAACATTTCTGGTATATGAAAAACATGTTTTCAATGGCAAAAATCAATGAATATTGTAAATGCACAAACAGTAATATCTCCACATTGCACGGTGCAATTCTGAAATTTTTAGCTTTTTCCTGTTAATCCTAGCATGATAAAGAAGATTCAAAGAGAGTGAGATGCCAGCTCCTTTCATTCAGTCAGTAGCTTCAACATTTCTGGTATATGAAAAACATGTTTTTCAATGGCAAAAATCAATGAATATTGTAAATGCACAAACAGTAATATCTCCACATTGCAAGGTGCAATTCTGAAATTTTTGCTTTTTCCTGCTAATCCTAGCATGATAAAGAAGATTCAAAGAGAGTGAGATGCCAGCTCCTTTCATTCAGTCAGTAGCTTCAAACATTTCTGGTATATGAAAAACATGTTTTTCAATGGCAAAAATCAATGAATATTGTAAATGCACAAACAGTAATATCCCATTGCAAGGTGCAATTCTGAAATTTTTTTGCTTTTTCCTGCTAATCCTAGCATGATAAAGAGATTCAAAGAGAGTGAGATGCCAGCTCCTTTCATTCAGTCAGTAGCTTCAAACATTTCTGGTATATGAAAAACATGTTTTTCAATGGCAAAAATCAATGAATATTGTAAATGCACAAACAGTAATATCTCCACATTGCACGGTGCAATTCTGAAATTTTTAGCTTTTTCCTGTTAATCCTAGCATGATAAAGAAGATTCAAAGAGAGTGAGATGCCAGCTCCTTTCATTCAGTCAGTAGCTTCAAACATTTCTGGTATATGAAAAACATGTTTTTCAATGGCAAAAATCAATGAATATTGTAAATGCACAAACAGTAATATCTCCACATTGCAAGGTGCAATTCTGAAATTTTTTGCTTTTTCCTGCTAATCCTAGCATGATAAAGGAAGATTCAAAGAGAGTGAGATGCCAGCTCCTTTCATTCAGTCAGTAGCTTCAAACATTTCTGGTATATGAAAAACGTTTTTCAATGGCAAAAATCAATGAATATTGTAAATGCACAAACAGTAATATCTCCACATTGCACGGTGCAATTCTGAAATTTTTAGCTTTTTCCTGTTAATCCTAGCATGATAAAGAAGATTCAAAGAGAGTGAGATGCCAGCTCCTTTCATTCAGTCAGTAGCTTCAAACATTTCTGGTATATGAAAAACATGTTTTTCAATGGCAAAAATCAATGAATATTGTAAATGCACAAACAGTAATATCTCCACATTGCAAGGTGCAATTCTGAAATTTTTTGCTTTTTCCTGTTAATCCTAGCATGATAAAGAAGATTCAAAGAGAGTGAGATGCCAGCTCCTTTCATTCAGTCAGTAGCTTCAAACATTTCTGGTATATGAAAAACATGTTTTTCAATGGCAAAAATCAATGAATATTGTAAATGCACAAACAGTAATATCTCCACATTGCAAGGTGGAATTCTGAAATTTTTTGCTTTTTCCTGCTAATCCTAGCATGATAAAGAAGATTCAAAGAGAGTGAGATGCCAGCTCCTTTCATTCAGTCAGTAGCTTCAAACATTTCTGGTATATGAAAAACATGTTTTTCAATGGCAAAAATCAATGAATATTGTAAATGCACAAACAGTAATATCTCCACATTGCACGGTGCAATTCTGAAATTTTTAGCTTTTTCCTGTTAATCCTAGCATGATAAAGAAGATTCAAAGAGAGTGAGATGCCAGCTCCTTTCATTCAGTCAGTAGCTTCAAACATTTCTGGTATATGAAAAACATGTTTTTCAATGGCAAAAATCAATGAATATTGTAAATGCACAAACAGTAATATCTCCACATTGCAAGGTGCAATTCTGAAATTTTTTGCTTTTTCCTGCTAATCCTAGCATGATAAAGAAGATTCAAAGAGAGTGAGATGCCAGCTCCTTTCATTCAGTCAGTAGCTTCAAACATTTCTGGTATATGAAAAACATGTTTTTCAATGGCAAAAATCAATGAATATTGTAAATGCACAAACAGTAATATCTCCACATTGCACGGTGCAATTCTGAAATTTTTAGCTTTTTCCTGTTAATCCTAGCATGATAAAGAAGATTCAAAGAGAGTGAGATGCCAGCTCCTTTCATTCAGTCAGTAGCTTCAAACATTTCTGGTATATGAAAAACGTTTTTCAATGGCAAAAATCAATGAATATTGTAAATGCACAAACAGTAATATCTCCACATTGCAAGGTGCAATTCTGAAATTTTTTGCTTTTTCCTGCTAATCCTAGCATGATAAAGAAGATTCAAAGAGAGTGAGATGCCAGCTCCTTTCATTCAGTCAGTAGCTTCAAACATTTCTGGTATATGAAAAACGTTTTTCAATGGCAAAAATCAATGAATATTGTAAATGCACAAACAGTAATATCTCCACATTGCACGGTGCAATTCTGAAATTTTTAGCTTTTTCCTGTTAATCCTAGCATGATAAAGAAGATTCAAAGAGAGTGAGATGCCAGCTCCTTTCATTCAGTCAGTAGCTTCAAACATTTCTGGTATATGAAAAACATGTTTTTCAATGGCAAAAATCAATGAATATTGTAAATGCACAAACAGTAATATCTCCACATTGCAAGGTGCAATTCTGAAATTTTTTGCTTTTTCCTGTTAATCCTAGCATGATAAAGAAGATTCAAAGAGAGTGAGATGCCAGCTCCTTTCATTCAGTCAGTAGCTTCAAACATTTCTGGTATATGAAAAACATGTTTTTCAATGGCAAAAATCAATGAATATTGTAAATGCACAAACAGTAATATCTCCACATTGCAAGGTGGAATTCTGAAATTTTTTGCTTTTTCCTGCTAATCCTAGCATGATAAAGAAGATTCAAAGAGAGTGAGATGCCAGCTCCTTTCATTCAGTCAGTAGCTTCAAACATTTCTGGTATATGAAAAACGTTTTTCAATGGCAAAAATCAATGAATATTGTAAATGCACAAACAGTAATATCTCCACATTGCACGGTGCAATTCTGAAATTTTTAGCTTTTTCCTGTTAATCCTAGCATGATAAAGAAGATTCAAAGAGAGTGAGATGCCAGCTCCTTTCATTCAGTCAGTAGCTTCAAACATTTCTGGTATATGAAAAACATGTTTTTCAATGGCAAAAATCAATGAATATTGTAAATGCACAAACAGTAATATCTCCACATTGCAAGGTGCAATTCTGAAATTTTTTGCTTTTTCCTGCTAATCCTAGCATGATAAAGAAGATTCAAAGAGAGTGAGATGCCAGCTCCTTTCATTCAGTCAGTAGCTTCAAACATTTCTGGTATATGAAAAACATGTTTTTCAATGGCAAAAATCAATGAATATTGTAAATGCACAAACAGTAATATCTCCACATTGCACGGTGCAATTCTGAAATTTTTAGCTTTTTCCTGTTAATCCTAGCATGATAAAGAAGATTCAAAGAGAGTGAGATGCCAGCTCCTTTCATTCAGTCAGTAGCTTCAAACATTTCTGGTATATGAAAAACATGTTTTTCAATGGCAAAAATCAATGAATATTGTAAATGCACAAACAGTAATATCTCCACATTGCAAGGTGCAATTCTGAAATTTTTTGCTTTTTCCTGCTAATCCTAGCATGATAAAGAAGATTCAAAGAGAGTGAGATGCCAGCTCCTTTCATTCAGTCAGTAGCTTCAAACATTTCTGGTATATGAAAAACATGTTTTTCAATGGCAAAAATCAATGAATATTGTAAATGCACAAACAGTAATATCTCCACATTGCACGGTGCAATTCTGAAATTTTTAGCTTTTTCCTGTTAATCCTAGCATGATAAAGAAGATTCAAAGAGAGTGAGATGCCAGCTCCTTTCATTCAGTCAGTAGCTTCAAACATTTCTGGTATATGAAAAACATGTTTTTCAATGGCAAAAATCAATGAATATTGTAAATGCACAAACAGTAATATCTCCACATTGCAAGGTGCAATTCTGAAATTTTTTGCTTTTTCCTGCTAATCCTAGCATGATAAAGAAGATTCAAAGAGAGTGAGATGCCAGCTCCTTTCATTGTCAGTAGCTTCAAACATTTCTGGTATATGAAAAACATGTTTTTCAATGGCAAAAATCAATGAATATTGTAAATGCACAAACAGTAATATCTCCACATTGCACGGTGCAATTCTGAAATTTTTAGCTTTTTCCTGTTAATCCTAGCATGATAAAGAAGATTCAAAGAGAGTGAGATGCCAGCTCCTTTCATTCAGTCAGTAGCTTCAAACATTTCTGGTATATGAAAAACGTTTTTCAATGGCAAAAATCAATGAATATTGTAAATGCACAAACAGTAATATCTCCACATTGCAAGGTGCAATTCTGAAATTTTTTGCTTTTTCCTGCTAATCCTAGCATGATAAAGAAGATTCAAAGAGAGTGAGATGCCAGCTCCTTTCATTCAGTCAGTAGCTTCAAACATTTCTGGTATATGAAAAACATGTTTTTCAATGGCAAAAATCAATGAATATTGTAAATGCACAAACAGTAATATCTCCACATTGCACGGTGCAATTCTGAAATTTTTAGCTTTTTCCTGTTAATCCTAGCATGATAAAGAAGATTCAAAGAGAGTGAGATGCCAGCTCCTTTCATTCAGTCAGTAGCTTCAAACATTTCTGGTATATGAAAAACATGTTTTTCAATGGCAAAAATCAATGAATATTGTAAATGCACAAACAGTAATATCTCCACATTGCAAGGTGCAATTCTGAAATTTTTTGCTTTTTCCTGCTAATCCTAGCATGATAAAGAAGATTCAAAGAGAGTGAGATGCCAGCTCCTTTCATTCAGTCAGTAGCTTCAAACATTTCTGGTATATGAAAAACATGTTTTTCAATGGCAAAAATCAATGAATATTGTAAATGCACAAACAGTAATATCTCCACATTGCAAGGTGGAATTCTGAAATTTTTTGCTTTTTCCTGCTAATCCTAGCATGATAAAGAAGATTCAAAGAGAGTGAGATGCCAGCTCCTTTCATTCAGTCAGTAGCTTCAAACATTTCTGGTATATGAAAAACATGTTTTTCAATGGCAAAAATCAATGAATATTGTAAATGCACAAACAGTAATATCTCCACATTGCACGGTGCAATTCTGAAATTTTTAGCTTTTTCCTGTTAATCCTAGCATGATAAAGAAGATTCAAAGAGAGTGAGATGCCAGCTCCTTTCATTCAGTCAGTAGCTTCAAACATTTCTGGTATATGAAAAACATGTTTTTCAATGGCAAAAATCAATGAATATTGTAAATGCACAAACAGTAATATCTCCACATTGCAAGGTGCAATTCTGAAATTTTTTGCTTTTTCCTGCTAATCCTAGCATGATAAAGAAGATTCAAAGAGAGTGAGATGCCAGCTCCTTTCATTCAGTCAGTAGCTTCAAACATTTCTGGTATATGAAAAACATGTTTTTCAATGGCAAAAATCAATGAATATTGTAAATGCACAAACAGTAATATCTCAACATTGCACGGTGCAATTCTGAAATTTTTAGCTTTTTCCTGTTAATCCTAGCATGATAAAGAAGATTCAAAGAGAGTGAGATGCCAGCTCCTTTCATTCAGTCAGTAGCTTCAAACATTTCTGGTATATGAAAAACATGTTTTTCAATGGCAAAAATCAATGAATATTGTAAATGCACAAACAGTAATATCTCCACATTGCAAGGTGCAATTCTGAAATTTTTTGCTTTTTCCTGTTAATCCTAGCATGATAAAGAAGATTCAAAGAGAGTGAGATGCCAGCTCCTTTCATTCAGTCAGTAGCTTCAAACATTTCTGGTATATGAAAAACATGTTTTTCAATGGCAAAAATCAATGAATATTGTAAATGCATAAACAGTAATATCTCCACATTGCAAGGTGCAATTCTGAAATTTTTTGCTTTTTCCTGCTAATCCTAGCATGATAAAGAAGATTCAAAGAGAGTGAGATGCCAGCTCCTTTCATTCAGTCAGTAGTTTCAAACATTTCTGGTATATGAAAAACATGTTTTTCAATGGCAAAAATCAATGAATATTGTAAATGCACAAACAGTAATATCTCCACATTGCACGGTGCAATTCTGAAATTTTTAGCTTTTTCCTGTTAATCCTAGCATGATAAAGAAGATTCAAAGAGAGTGAGATGCCAGCTCCTTTCATTCAGTCAGTAGCTTCAAACATTTCTGGTATACAGTACAGACCAAAAGTTTGGACACACCTTCTGATTTAAAGATTTTTCTGTATTTTCCTGACTATGAAAATTGTACATTCACACTGAAGGCATCAAAACTATGAATTACCACATGTGGAATTATATACTTACCAAAAAAGTGTGAAACAACTGAAAATATGTCTTATATTCTAGGGTCTTCACAGTAGCCCCCTTTTGCTTTGATGACTGCTTTGCACACTGTTGGCATTCTCTTGATGAGCTTCAAGAGGTCGTCACCGGAAATGGTCTTCCAACAATCTTGAAGGAGTTCCCAGAGATGCTTAGCACTTGTTGGCCCTTTTGCCTTCACTCTGCGGTCCAGCTCACCCCAAACCATCTCGATTGGGTTCAGGTCTGGTGACTGTGGAGGCCAGGTCATCTGGTGTAGCCCCCCATCACTCTCCTTCTTGGTCAAATAGCCCTTACACAGCCTGGAGGTGTTTGGGGTCATTGTCCTGTTGAAAAATAAATGATGGTCCAACTAAAGGCAAACCGGATGGAATAGCATGCCGCTGCAAGATGCTGTTGTAGCCATGCTGGTTCAGTATGCCTTCAATTTTGAATAAATCCCCAACAGTGTCACCAGCAAAGCCCCCCACACCATCACACCTCCTCCTCCATGCTTCACGGTGGGAACCAGGCATGTAGAGTCCATCCGTTCACCTTTTCTGCGTCGCACAAAGACACGGTGGTTGGAACCAAAGATCTCAAATTTGGACTCATCAGACCAAAGCACAGATTTCCACTGGTCTAATGTCCATTCCTTCTGTTCTTTAGCCCAAACAAGTCTCTTCTGCTTGTTGCCTGTCCTTAGCAGTGGTTTCCTAGCAGCTATTTTACCATGAAGGCCTGCTGCACAAAGTCTCCTCTTAACAGTTGTTGTAGAGATGTGTCTGCTGCTAGAACTCTGTGTGGCATTGACCTGGTCTCTAATCTGAGCTGCTGTTAACCTGCGATTTCTGAGGCTGGTGACTGGGATAAACTTATCCTCAGAAGCAGAGGTGACTCTTGGTCTTCCTTTCCTGGGGCGGTCCTCATGTGAGCCAGTTTCTTTGTAGCGCTTGATGGTTTTTGCAACTGCTCTTGGGGACACTTTCAAAGTTTGCTCAATTTTTCGGACTGACTGACCTTCATTTCTTAAAGTAATGATGGCCACTCGTTTTTCTTTACTTAGCTGCTTTTTTCTTGCCATAATACAAATTCTAACAGTCTATTCAGTAGGACTATCAGCTGTGTATCCACCTGACTTCTGCACAACACAACTGATGGTCCCAATCCCATTTATAAGGCAAGAAATCCCACTTATTAAACCTGGCAGGGCACACCTGTGAAGTGAAGACCATTTCCGGTGACTACCTCTTGAAGCTCATCAAGAGAATGCCAAGAGTGTGCAAAGCCGTCATCAAAGCAAAAGGTGGCTACTGTGAAGACCCTAGAATATAAGACATATTTTCAGTTGTTTCACACTTTTTTGTTAAGTATATAATTCCACATGTGGTAATTCATAGTTTTGATGCCTTCAGTGTGAATGTACAATTTTCAAAGTCATGAAAATACAGAAAAATCTTTAAATGAGAAGGTGTGTCCAAACTTTTGGTCTGTACTGTATGAAAAACATGTTTTTCAATGGCAAAAATCAATGAATATTGTAAATGCACAAACAGTAATATCTCCACATTGCAAGGTGCAATTCTGAAATTTTTTGCTTTTTCCTGCTAATCCTAGCATGATAAAGAAGATTCAAAGAGAGTGAGATGCCAGCTCCTTTCATTCAGTCAGTAGCTTCAAACATTTCTGGTATATGAAAAACATGTTTTTCAATGGCAAAAATCAATGAATATTGTAAATGCACAAACAGTAATATCTCCACATTGCACGGTGCAATTCTGAAATTTTTAGCTTTTTCCTGTTAATCCTAGCATGATAAAGATTCAAAGAGAGTGAGATGCCAGCTCCTTTCATTCAGTCAGTAGCTTCAAACATTTCTGGTATATGAAAAACATGTTTTTCAATGGCAAAAATCAATGAATATTGTAAATGCACAAACAGTAATATCTCCACATTGCAAGGTGCAATTCTGAAATTTTTTGCTTTTTCCTGCTAATCCTAGCATGATAAAGAAGATTCAAAGAGAGTGAGATGCCAGCTCCTTTCATTCAGTCAGTAGCTTCAAACATTTCTGGTATATGAAAAACATGTTTTTCAATGGCAAAAATCAATGAATATTGTAAATGCACAAACAGTAATATCTCCACATTGCACGGTGCAATTCTGAAATTTTTAGCTTTTTCCTGTTAATCCTAGCATGATAAAGAAGATTCAAAGAGAGTGAGATGCCAGCTCCTTTCATTCAGTCAGTAGCTTCAAACATTTCTGGTATATGAAAAACATGTTTTTCAATGGCAAAAATCAATGAATATTGTAAATGCACAAACAGTAATATCTCCACATTGCAAGGTGCAATTCTGAAATTTTTTGCTTTTTCCTGTTAATCCTAGCATGATAAAGAAGATTCAAAGAGAGTGAGATGCCAGCTCCTTTCATTCAGTCAGTAGCTTCAAACATTTCTGGTATATGAAAAACATGTTTTTCAATGGCAAAAATCAATGAATATTGTAAATGCACAAACAGTAATATCTCCACATTGCACGGTGCAATTCTGAAATTTTTTGCTTTTTCCTGTTAATCCTAGCATGATAAAGAAGATTCAAAGAGAGTGAGATGCCAGCTCCTTTCATTCAGTCAGTAGCTTCAAACATTTCTGGTATATGAAAAACATGTTTTTCAATGGCAAAAATCAATGAATATTGTAAATGCACAAACAGTAATATCTCCACATTGCAAGGTGCAATTCTGAAATTTTTTGCTTTTTCCTGCTAATCCTAGCATGATAAAGAAGATTCAAAGAGAGTGAGATGCCAGCTCCTTTCAGTCAGTAGCTTCAAACATTTCTGGTATATGAAAAACATGTTTTTCAATGGCAAAAATCAATGAATATTGTAAATGCACAAACAGTAATATCTCCACATTGCAAGGTGCAATTCTGAAATTTTTTGCTTTTTCCTGTTAATCCTAGCATGATAAAGAAGATTCAAAGAGAGTGAGATGCCAGCTCCTTTCATTCAGTCAGTAGCTTCAAACATTTCTGGTATATGAAAAACATGTTTTTCAATGGCAAAAATCAATGAATATTGTAAATGCACAAACAGTAATATCTCCACATTGCAAGGTGCAATTCTGAAATTTTTTGCTTTTTCCTGCTAATCCTAGCATGATAAAGAAGATTCAAAGAGAGTGAGATGCCAGCTCCTTTCATTCAGTCAGTAGCTTCAAACATTTCTGGTATATGAAAAACATGTTTTTCAATGGCAAAAATCAATGAATATTGTAAATGCACAAACAGTAATATCTCCACATTGCACGGTGCAATTCTGAAATTTTTAGCTTTTTCCTGTTAATCCTAGCATGATAAAGAAGATTCAAAGAGAGTGAGATGCCAGCTCCTTTCATTCAGTCAGTAGCTTCAAACATTTCTGGTATATGAAAAACGTTTTTCAATGGCAAAAATCAATGAATATTGTAAATGCACAAACAGTAATATCTCCACATTGCAAGGTGCAATTCTGAAATTTTTTGCTTTTTCCTGCTAATCCTAGCATGATAAAGAAGATTCAAAGAGAGTGAGATGCCAGCTCCTTTCATTCAGTCAGTAGCTTCAAACATTTCTGGTATATGAAAAACATGTTTTTCAATGGCAAAAATCAATGAATATTGTAAATGCACAAACAGTAATATCTCCACATTGCAAGGTGCAATTCTGAAATTTTTTGCTTTTTCCTGCTAATCCTAGCATGATAAAGAAGATTCAAAGAGAGTGAGATGCCAGCTCCTTTCATTCAGTCAGTAGCTTCAAACATTTCTGGTATATGAAAAACATGTTTTTCAATGGCAAAAATCAATGAATATTGTAAATGCACAAACAGTAATATCTCCACATTGCAAGGTGCAATTCTGAAATTTTTTGCTTTTTCCTGCTAATCCTAGCATGATAAAGAAGATTCAAAGAGAGTGAGATGCCAGCTCCTTTCATTCAGTCAGTAGCTTCAAACATTTCTGGTATATGAAAAACATGTTTTTCAATGGCAAAAATCAATGAATATTGTAAATGCACAAACAGTAATATCTCCACATTGCACGGTGCAATTCTGAAATTTTTAGCTTTTTCCTGTTAATCCTAGCATGATAAAGAAGATTCAAAGAGAGTGAGATGCCAGCTCCTTTCATTCAGTCAGTAGCTTCAAACATTTCTGGTATATGAAAAACGTTTTTCAATGGCAAAAATCAATGAATATTGTAAATGCACAAACAGTAATATCTCCACATTGCACGGTGCAATTCTGAAATTTTTAGCTTTTTCCTGTTAATCCTAGCATGATAAAGAAGATTCAAAGAGAGTGAGATGCCAGCTCCTTTCATTCAGTCAGTAGCTTCAAACATTTCTGGTATATGAAAAACATGTTTTTCAATGGCAAAAATCAATGAATATTGTAAATGCACAAACAGTAATATCTCCACATTGCAAGGTGCAATTCTGAAATTTTTTGCTTTTTCCTGCTAATCCTAGCATGATAAAGAAGATTCAAAGAGAGTGAGATGCCAGCTCCTTTCATTCAGTCAGTAGCTTCAAACATTTCTGGTATATGAAAAACATGTTTTTCAATGGCAAAAATCAATGAATATTGTAAATGCACAAACAGTAATATCTCCACATTGCACGGTGCAATTCTGAAATTTTTAGCTTTTTCCTGTTAATCCTAGCATGATAAAGATTCAAAGAGAGTGAGATGCCAGCTCCTTTCATTCAGTCAGTAGCTTCAAACATTTCTGGTATATGAAAAACATGTTTTTCAATGGCAAAAATCAATGAATATTGTAAATGCACAAACAGTAATATCTCCACATTGCAAGGTGCAATTCTGAAATTTTTTGCTTTTTCCTGCTAATCCTAGCATGATAAAGAAGATTCAAAGAGAGTGAGATGCCAGCTCCTTTCATTCAGTCAGTAGCTTCAAACATTTCTGGTATATGAAAAACATGTTTTTCAATGGCAAAAATCAATGAATATTGTAAATGCACAAACAGTAATATCTCCACATTGCACGGTGCAATTCTGAAATTTTTAGCTTTTTCCTGTTAATCCTAGCATGATAAAGAAGATTCAAAGAGAGTGAGATGCCAGCTCCTTTCATTCAGTCAGTAGCTTCAAACATTTCTGGTATATGAAAAACATGTTTTTCAATGGCAAAAATCAATGAATATTGTAAATGCACAAACAGTAATATCTCCACATTGCAAGGTGCAATTCTGAAATTCTTTGCTTTTTCCTGTTAATCCTAGCATGATAAAGAAGATTCAAAGAGAGTGAGATGCCAGCTCCTTTCATTCAGTCAGTAGCTTCAAACATTTCTGGTATATGAAAAACATGTTTTTCAATGGCAAAAATCAATGAATATTGTAAATGCACAAACAGTAATATCTCCACATTGCACGGTGCAATTCTGAAATTTTTTGCTTTTTCCTGTTAATCCTAGCATGATAAAGAAGATTCAAAGAGAGTGAGATGCCAGCTCCTTTCATTCAGTCAGTAGCTTCAAACATTTCTGGTATATGAAAAACATGTTTTTCAATGGCAAAAATCAATGAATATTGTAAATGCACAAACAGTAATATCTCCACATTGCAAGGTGCAATTCTGAAATTTTTTGCTTTTTCCTGCTAATCCTAGCATGATAAAGAAGATTCAAAGAGAGTGAGATGCCAGCTCCTTTCAGTCAGTAGCTTCAAACATTTCTGGTATATGAAAAACATGTTTTTCAATGGCAAAAATCAATGAATATTGTAAATGCACAAACAGTAATATCTCCACATTGCAAGGTGCAATTCTGAAATTTTTTGCTTTTTCCTGTTAATCCTAGCATGATAAAGAAGATTCAAAGAGAGTGAGATGCCAGCTCCTTTCATTCAGTCAGTAGCTTCAAACATTTCTGGTATATGAAAAACATGTTTTTCAATGGCAAAAATCAATGAATATTGTAAATGCACAAACAGTAATATCTCCACATTGCAAGGTGCAATTCTGAAATTTTTTGCTTTTTCCTGTTAATCCTAGCATGATAAAGAAGATTCAAAGAGAGTGAGATGCCAGCTCCTTTCATTCAGTCAGTAGCTTCAAACATTTCTGGTATATGAAAAACATGTTTTTCAATGGCAAAAATCAATGAATATTGTAAATGCACAAACAGTAATATCTCCACATTGCACGGTGCAATTCTGAAATTTTTTGCTTTTTCCTGTTAATCCTAGCATGATAAAGAAGATTCAAAGAGAGTGAGATGCCAGCTCCTTTCATTCAGTCAGTAGCTTCAAACATTTCTGGTATATGAAAAACGTTTTTCAATGGCAAAAATCAATGAATATTGTAAATGCACAAACAGTAATATCTCCACATTGCACGGTGCAATTCTGAAATTTTTAGCTTTTTCCTGTTAATCCTAGCATGATAAAGAAGATTCAAAGAGAGTGAGATGCCAGCTCCTTTCATTCAGTCAGTAGCTTCAAACATTTCTGGTATATGAAAAACATGTTTTTCAATGGCAAAAATCAATGAATATTGTAAATGCACAAACAGTAATATCTCCACATTGCAAGGTGCAATTCTGAAATTTTTTGCTTTTTCCTGCTAATCCTAGCATGATAAAGAAGATTCAAAGAGAGTGAGATGCCAGCTCCTTTCATTCAGTCAGTAGCTTCAAACATTTCTGGTATATGAAAAACATGTTTTTCAATGGCAAAAATCAATGAATATTGTAAATGCACAAACAGTAATATCTCCACATTGCACGGTGCAATTCTGAAATTTTTAGCTTTTTCCTGTTAATCCTAGCATGATAAAGATTCAAAGAGAGTGAGATGCCAGCTCCTTTCATTCAGTCAGTAGCTTCAAACATTTCTGGTATATGAAAAACATGTTTTTCAATGGCAAAAATCAATGAATATTGTAAATGCACAAACAGTAATATCTCCACATTGCAAGGTGCAATTCTGAAATTTTTTGCTTTTTCCTGCTAATCCTAGCATGATAAAGAAGATTCAAAGAGAGTGAGATGCCAGCTCCTTTCATTCAGTCAGTAGCTTCAAACATTTCTGGTATATGAAAAACATGTTTTTCAATGGCAAAAATCAATGAATATTGTAAATGCACAAACAGTAATATCTCCACATTGCACGGTGCAATTCTGAAATTTTTAGCTTTTTCCTGTTAATCCTAGCATGATAAAGAAGATTCAAAGAGAGTGAGATGCCAGCTCCTTTCATTCAGTCAGTAGCTTCAAACATTTCTGGTATATGAAAAACATGTTTTTCAATGGCAAAAATCAATGAATATTGTAAATGCACAAACAGTAATATCTCCACATTGCAAGGTGCAATTCTGAAATTTTTTGCTTTTTCCTGTTAATCCTAGCATGATAAAGAAGATTCAAAGAGAGTGAGATGCCAGCTCCTTTCATTCAGTCAGTAGCTTCAAACATTTCTGGTATATGAAAAACATGTTTTTCAATGGCAAAAATCAATGAATATTGTAAATGCACAAACAGTAATATCTCCACATTGCACGGTGCAATTCTGAAATTTTTTGCTTTTTCCTGTTAATCCTAGCATGATAAAGAAGATTCAAAGAGAGTGAGATGCCAGCTCCTTTCATTCAGTCAGTAGCTTCAAACATTTCTGGTATATGAAAAACATGTTTTTCAATGGCAAAAATCAATGAATATTGTAAATGCACAAACAGTAATATCTCCACATTGCAAGGTGCAATTCTGAAATTTTTTGCTTTTTCCTGCTAATCCTAGCATGATAAAGAAGATTCAAAGAGAGTGAGATGCCAGCTCCTTTCAGTCAGTAGCTTCAAACATTTCTGGTATATGAAAAACATGTTTTTCAATGGCAAAAATCAATGAATATTGTAAATGCACAAACAGTAATATCTCCACATTGCAAGGTGCAATTCTGAAATTTTTTGCTTTTTCCTGTTAATCCTAGCATGATAAAGAAGATTCAAAGAGAGTGAGATGCCAGCTCCTTTCATTCAGTCAGTAGCTTCAAACATTTCTGGTATATGAAAAACATGTTTTTCAATGGCAAAAATCAATGAATATTGTAAATGCACAAACAGTAATATCTCCACATTGCAAGGTGCAATTCTGAAATTTTTTGCTTTTTCCTGTTAATCCTAGCATGATAAAGAAGATTCAAAGAGAGTGAGATGCCAGCTCCTTTCATTCAGTCAGTAGCTTCAAACATTTCTGGTATATGAAAAACATGTTTTTCAATGGCAAAAATCAATGAATATTGTAAATGCACAAACAGTAATATCTCCACATTGCACGGTGCAATTCTGAAATTTTTTGCTTTTTCCTGTTAATCCTAGCATGATAAAGAAGATTCAAAGAGAGTGAGATGCCAGCTCCTTTCATTCAGTCAGTAGCTTCAAACATTTCTGGTATATGAAAAACATGTTTTTCAATGGCAAAAATCAATGAATATTGTAAATGCACAAACAGTAATATCTCCACATTGCAAGGTGCAATTCTGAAATTTTTTGCTTTTTCCTGCTAATCCTAGCGTGATAAAGAAGATTCAAAGAGAGTGAGATGCCAGCTCCTTTCAGTCAGTAGCTTCAAACATTTCTGGTATATGAAAAACATGTTTTTCAATGGCAAAAATCAATGAATATTGTAAATGCACAAACAGTAATATCTCCACATTGCAAGGTGCAATTCTGAAATTTTTTGCTTTTTCCTGTTAATCCTAGCATGATAAAGAAGATTCAAAGAGAGTGAGATGCCAGCTCCTTTCATTCAGTCAGTAGCTTCAAACATTTCTGGTATATGAAAAACATGTTTTTCAATGGCAAAAATCAATGAATATTGTAAATGCACAAACAGTAATATCTCCACATTGCAAGGTGCAATTCTGAAATTTTTTGCTTTTTCCTGCTAATCCTAGCATGATAAAGAAGATTCAAAGAGAGTGAGATGCCAGCTCCTTTCATTCAGTCAGTAGCTTCAAACATTTCTGGTATATGAAAAACATGTTTTTCAATGGCAAAAATCAATGAATATTGTAAATGCACAAACAGTAATATCTCCACATTGCACGGTGCAATTCTGAAATTTTTAGCTTTTTCCTGTTAATCCTAGCATGATAAAGAAGATTCAAAGAGAGTGAGATGCCAGCTCCTTTCATTCAGTCAGTAGCTTCAAACATTTCTGGTATATGAAAAACGTTTTTCAATGGCAAAAATCAATGAATATTGTAAATGCACAAACAGTAATATCTCCACATTGCAAGGTGCAATTCTGAAATTTTTTGCTTTTTCCTGCTAATCCTAGCATGATAAAGAAGATTCAAAGAGAGTGAGATGCCAGCTCCTTTCATTCAGTCAGTAGCTTCAAACATTTCTGGTATATGAAAAACATGTTTTTCAATGGCAAAAATCAATGAATATTGTAAATGCACAAACAGTAATATCTCCACATTGCAAGGTGCAATTCTGAAATTTTTTGCTTTTTCCTGCTAATCCTAGCATGATAAAGAAGATTCAAAGAGAGTGAGATGCCAGCTCCTTTCATTCAGTCAGTAGCTTCAAACATTTCTGGTATATGAAAAACATGTTTTTCAATGGCAAAAATCAATGAATATTGTAAATGCACAAACAGTAATATCTCCACATTGCAAGGTGCAATTCTGAAATTTTTTGCTTTTTCCTGCTAATCCTAGCATGATAAAGAAGATTCAAAGAGAGTGAGATGCCAGCTCCTTTCATTCAGTCAGTAGCTTCAAACATTTCTGGTATATGAAAAACATGTTTTTCAATGGCAAAAATCAATGAATATTGTAAATGCACAAACAGTAATATCTCCACATTGCACGGTGCAATTCTGAAATTTTTAGCTTTTTCCTGTTAATCCTAGCATGATAAAGAAGATTCAAAGAGAGTGAGATGCCAGCTCCTTTCATTCAGTCAGTAGCTTCAAACATTTCTGGTATATGAAAAACGTTTTTCAATGGCAAAAATCAATGAATATTGTAAATGCACAAACAGTAATATCTCCACATTGCAAGGTGCAATTCTGAAATTTTTTGCTTTTTCCTGCTAATCCTAGCATGATAAAGAAGATTCAAAGAGAGTGAGATGCCAGCTCCTTTCATTCAGTCAGTAGCTTCAAACATTTCTGGTATATGAAAAACATGTTTTTCAATGGCAAAAATCAATGAATATTGTAAATGCACAAACAGTAATATCTCCACATTGCACGGTGCAATTCTGAAATTTTTTGCTTTTTCCTGCTAATCCTAGCATGATAAAGAAGATTCAAAGAGAGTGAGATGCCAGCTCCTTTCATTCAGTCAGTAGCTTCAAACATTTCTGGTATATGAAAAACATGTTTTTCAATGGCAAAAATCAATGAATATTGTAAATGCACAAACAGTAATATCTCCACATTGCACGGTGCAATTCTGAAATTTTTAGCTTTTTCCTGTTAATCCTAGCATGATAAAGATTCAAAGAGAGTGAGATGCCAGCTCCTTTCATTCAGTCAGTAGCTTCAAACATTTCTGGTATATGAAAAACATGTTTTTCAATGGCAAAAATCAATGAATATTGTAAATGCACAAACAGTAATATCTCCACATTGCAAGGTGCAATTCTGAAATTTTTTGCTTTTTCCTGCTAATCCTAGCATGATAAAGAAGATTCAAAGAGAGTGAGATGCCAGCTCCTTTCATTCAGTCAGTAGCTTCAAACATTTCTGGTATATGAAAAACATGTTTTTCAATGGCAAAAATCAATGAATATTGTAAATGCACAAACAGTAATATCTCCACATTGCACGGTGCAATTCTGAAATTTTTAGCTTTTTCCTGTTAATCCTAGCATGATAAAGAAGATTCAAAGAGAGTGAGATGCCAGCTCCTTTCATTCAGTCAGTAGCTTCAAACATTTCTGGTATATGAAAAACATGTTTTTCAATGGCAAAAATCAATGAATATTGTAAATGCACAAACAGTAATATCTCCACATTGCAAGGTGCAATTCTGAAATTCTTTGCTTTTTCCTGTTAATCCTAGCATGATAAAGAAGATTCAAAGAGAGTGAGATGCCAGCTCCTTTCATTCAGTCAGTAGCTTCAAACATTTCTGGTATATGAAAAACATGTTTTTCAATGGCAAAAATCAATGAATATTGTAAATGCACAAACAGTAATATCTCCACATTGCACGGTGCAATTCTGAAATTTTTTGCTTTTTCCTGTTAATCCTAGCATGATAAAGAAGATTCAAAGAGAGTGAGATGCCAGCTCCTTTCATTCAGTCAGTAGCTTCAAACATTTCTGGTATATGAAAAACATGTTTTTCAATGGCAAAAATCAATGAATATTGTAAATGCACAAACAGTAATATCTCCACATTGCAAGGTGCAATTCTGAAATTTTTTGCTTTTTCCTGCTAATCCTAGCATGATAAAGAAGATTCAAAGAGAGTGAGATGCCAGCTCCTTTCAGTCAGTAGCTTCAAACATTTCTGGTATATGAAAAACATGTTTTTCAATGGCAAAAATCAATGAATATTGTAAATGCACAAACAGTAATATCTCCACATTGCAAGGTGCAATTCTGAAATTTTTTGCTTTTTCCTGTTAATCCTAGCATGATAAAGAAGATTCAAAGAGAGTGAGATGCCAGCTCCTTTCATTCAGTCAGTAGCTTCAAACATTTCTGGTATATGAAAAACATGTTTTTCAATGGCAAAAATCAATGAATATTGTAAATGCACAAACAGTAATATCTCCACATTGCAAGGTGCAATTCTGAAATTTTTTGCTTTTTCCTGTTAATCCTAGCATGATAAAGAAGATTCAAAGAGAGTGAGATGCCAGCTCCTTTCATTCAGTCAGTAGCTTCAAACATTTCTGGTATATGAAAAACATGTTTTTCAATGGCAAAAATCAATGAATATTGTAAATGCACAAACAGTAATATCTCCACATTGCACGGTGCAATTCTGAAATTTTTTGCTTTTTCCTGTTAATCCTAGCATGATAAAGAAGATTCAAAGAGAGTGAGATGCCAGCTCCTTTCATTCAGTCAGTAGCTTCAAACATTTCTGGTATATGAAAAACGTTTTTCAATGGCAAAAATCAATGAATATTGTAAATGCACAAACAGTAATATCTCCACATTGCACGGTGCAATTCTGAAATTTTTAGCTTTTTCCTGTTAATCCTAGCATGATAAAGAAGATTCAAAGAGAGTGAGATGCCAGCTCCTTTCATTCAGTCAGTAGCTTCAAACATTTCTGGTATATGAAAAACATGTTTTTCAATGGCAAAAATCAATGAATATTGTAAATGCACAAACAGTAATATCTCCACATTGCAAGGTGCAATTCTGAAATTTTTTGCTTTTTCCTGCTAATCCTAGCATGATAAAGAAGATTCAAAGAGAGTGAGATGCCAGCTCCTTTCATTCAGTCAGTAGCTTCAAACATTTCTGGTATATGAAAAACATGTTTTTCAATGGCAAAAATCAATGAATATTGTAAATGCACAAACAGTAATATCTCCACATTGCACGGTGCAATTCTGAAATTTTTAGCTTTTTCCTGTTAATCCTAGCATGATAAAGATTCAAAGAGAGTGAGATGCCAGCTCCTTTCATTCAGTCAGTAGCTTCAAACATTTCTGGTATATGAAAAACATGTTTTTCAATGGCAAAAATCAATGAATATTGTAAATGCACAAACAGTAATATCTCCACATTGCAAGGTGCAATTCTGAAATTTTTTGCTTTTTCCTGCTAATCCTAGCATGATAAAGAAGATTCAAAGAGAGTGAGATGCCAGCTCCTTTCATTCAGTCAGTAGCTTCAAACATTTCTGGTATATGAAAAACATGTTTTTCAATGGCAAAAATCAATGAATATTGTAAATGCACAAACAGTAATATCTCCACATTGCACGGTGCAATTCTGAAATTTTTAGCTTTTTCCTGTTAATCCTAGCATGATAAAGAAGATTCAAAGAGAGTGAGATGCCAGCTCCTTTCATTCAGTCAGTAGCTTCAAACATTTCTGGTATATGAAAAACATGTTTTTCAATGGCAAAAATCAATGAATATTGTAAATGCACAAACAGTAATATCTCCACATTGCAAGGTGCAATTCTGAAATTTTTTGCTTTTTCCTGTTAATCCTAGCATGATAAAGAAGATTCAAAGAGAGTGAGATGCCAGCTCCTTTCATTCAGTCAGTAGCTTCAAACATTTCTGGTATATGAAAAACATGTTTTTCAATGGCAAAAATCAATGAATATTGTAAATGCACAAACAGTAATATCTCCACATTGCACGGTGCAATTCTGAAATTTTTTGCTTTTTCCTGTTAATCCTAGCATGATAAAGAAGATTCAAAGAGAGTGAGATGCCAGCTCCTTTCATTCAGTCAGTAGCTTCAAACATTTCTGGTATATGAAAAACATGTTTTTCAATGGCAAAAATCAATGAATATTGTAAATGCACAAACAGTAATATCTCCACATTGCAAGGTGCAATTCTGAAATTTTTTGCTTTTTCCTGCTAATCCTAGCATGATAAAGAAGATTCAAAGAGAGTGAGATGCCAGCTCCTTTCAGTCAGTAGCTTCAAACATTTCTGGTATATGAAAAACATGTTTTTCAATGGCAAAAATCAATGAATATTGTAAATGCACAAACAGTAATATCTCCACATTGCAAGGTGCAATTCTGAAATTTTTTGCTTTTTCCTGTTAATCCTAGCATGATAAAGAAGATTCAAAGAGAGTGAGATGCCAGCTCCTTTCATTCAGTCAGTAGCTTCAAACATTTCTGGTATATGAAAAACATGTTTTTCAATGGCAAAAATCAATGAATATTGTAAATGCACAAACAGTAATATCTCCACATTGCAAGGTGCAATTCTGAAATTTTTTGCTTTTTCCTGTTAATCCTAGCATGATAAAGAAGATTCAAAGAGAGTGAGATGCCAGCTCCTTTCATTCAGTCAGTAGCTTCAAACATTTCTGGTATATGAAAAACATGTTTTTCAATGGCAAAAATCAATGAATATTGTAAATGCACAAACAGTAATATCTCCACATTGCACGGTGCAATTCTGAAATTTTTTGCTTTTTCCTGTTAATCCTAGCATGATAAAGAAGATTCAAAGAGAGTGAGATGCCAGCTCCTTTCATTCAGTCAGTAGCTTCAAACATTTCTGGTATATGAAAAACATGTTTTTCAATGGCAAAAATCAATGAATATTGTAAATGCACAAACAGTAATATCTCCACATTGCAAGGTGCAATTCTGAAATTTTTTGCTTTTTCCTGCTAATCCTAGCGTGATAAAGAAGATTCAAAGAGAGTGAGATGCCAGCTCCTTTCAGTCAGTAGCTTCAAACATTTCTGGTATATGAAAAACATGTTTTTCAATGGCAAAAATCAATGAATATTGTAAATGCACAAACAGTAATATCTCCACATTGCAAGGTGCAATTCTGAAATTTTTTGCTTTTTCCTGTTAATCCTAGCATGATAAAGAAGATTCAAAGAGAGTGAGATGCCAGCTCCTTTCATTCAGTCAGTAGCTTCAAACATTTCTGGTATATGAAAAACATGTTTTTCAATGGCAAAAATCAATGAATATTGTAAATGCACAAACAGTAATATCTCCACATTGCAAGGTGCAATTCTGAAATTTTTTGCTTTTTCCTGCTAATCCTAGCATGATAAAGAAGATTCAAAGAGAGTGAGATGCCAGCTCCTTTCATTCAGTCAGTAGCTTCAAACATTTCTGGTATATGAAAAACATGTTTTTCAATGGCAAAAATCAATGAATATTGTAAATGCACAAACAGTAATATCTCCACATTGCACGGTGCAATTCTGAAATTTTTAGCTTTTTCCTGTTAATCCTAGCATGATAAAGAAGATTCAAAGAGAGTGGGATGCCAGCTCCTTTCATTCAGTCAGTAGCTTCAAACATTTCTGGTATATGAAAAACGTTTTTCAATGGCAAAAATCAATGAATATTGTAAATGCACAAACAGTAATATCTCCACATTGCAAGGTGCAATTCTGAAATTTTTTGCTTTTTCCTGCTAATCCTAGCATGATAAAGAAGATTCAAAGAGAGTGAGATGCCAGCTCCTTTCATTCAGTCAGTAGCTTCAAACATTTCTGGTATATGAAAAACATGTTTTTCAATGGCAAAAATCAATGAATATTGTAAATGCACAAACAGTAATATCTCCACATTGCAAGGTGCAATTCTGAAATTTTTTGCTTTTTCCTGCTAATCCTAGCATGATAAAGAAGATTCAAAGAGAGTGAGATGCCAGCTCCTTTCATTCAGTCAGTAGCTTCAAACATTTCTGGTATATGAAAAACATGTTTTTCAATGGCAAAAATCAATGAATATTGTAAATGCACAAACAGTAATATCTCCAC
Organism: Phyllobates terribilis; assembly: GCF_046119375.1. Taxonomy (NCBI): domain Eukaryota; kingdom Metazoa; phylum Chordata; class Amphibia; order Anura; family Dendrobatidae; genus Phyllobates; species Phyllobates terribilis. The sequence continues at coordinate 26,640 of NW_027370180.1, forward strand.
ATTGCAAGGTGCAATTCTGAAATTTTTTGCTTTTTCCTGCTAATCCTAGCATGATAAAGAAGATTCAAAGAGAGTGAGATGCCAGCTCCTTTCATTCAGTCAGTAGCTTCAAACATTTCTGGTATATGAAAAACATGTTTTTCAATGGCAAAAATCAATGAATATTGTAAATGCACAAACAGTAATATCTCCACATTGCACGGTGCAATTCTGAAATTTTTAGCTTTTTCCTGTTAATCCTAGCATGATAAAGAAGATTCAAAGAGAGTGAGATGCCAGCTCCTTTCATTCAGTCAGTAGCTTCAAACATTTCTGGTATATGAAAAACGTTTTTCAATGGCAAAAATCAATGAATATTGTAAATGCACAAACAGTAATATCTCCACATTGCAAGGTGCAATTCTGAAATTTTTTGCTTTTTCCTGCTAATCCTAGCATGATAAAGAAGATTCAAAGAGAGTGAGATGCCAGCTCCTTTCATTCAGTCAGTAGCTTCAAACATTTCTGGTATATGAAAAACATGTTTTTCAATGGCAAAAATCAATGAATATTGTAAATGCACAAACAGTAATATCTCCACATTGCAAGGTGCAATTCTGAAATTTTTTGCTTTTTCCTGCTAATCCTAGCATGATAAAGATTCAAAGAGAGTGAGATGCCAGCTCCTTTCATTCAGTCAGTAGCTTCAAACATTTCTGGTATATGAAAAACATGTTTTTCAATGGCAAAAATCAATGAATATTGTAAATGCACAAACAGTAATATCTCCACATTGCACGGTGCAATTCTGAAATTTTTAGCTTTTTCCTGTTAATCCTAGCATGATAAAGAAGATTCAAAGAGAGTGAGATGCCAGCTCCTTTCATTCAGTCAGTAGCTTCAAACATTTCTGGTATATGAAAAACGTTTTTCAATGGCAAAAATCAATGAATATTGTAAATGCACAAACAGTAATATCTCCACATTGCAAGGTGCAATTCTGAAATTTTTTGCTTTTTCCTGCTAATCCTAGCATGATAAAGAAGATTCAAAGAGAGTGAGATGCCAGCTCCTTTCATTCAGTCAGTAGCTTCAAACATTTCTGGTATATGAAAAACATGTTTTTCAATGGCAAAAATCAATGAATATTGTAAATGCACAAACAGTAATATCTCCACATTGCAAGGTGCAATTCTGAAATTTTTTGCTTTTTCCTGCTAATCCTAGCATGATAAAGAAGATTCAAAGAGAGTGAGATGCCAGCTCCTTTCATTCAGTCAGTAGCTTCAAACATTTCTGGTATATGAAAAACATGTTTTTCAATGGCAAAAATCAATGAATATTGTAAATGCACAAACAGTAATATCTCCACATTGCACGGTGCAATTCTGAAATTTTTAGCTTTTTCCTGTTAATCCTAGCATGATAAAGAAGATTCAAAGAGAGTGAGATGCCAGCTCCTTTCATTCAGTCAGTAGCTTCAAACATTTCTGGTATATGAAAAACATGTTTTTCAATGGCAAAAATCAATGAATATTGTAAATGCACAAACAGTAATATCTCCACATTGCAAGGTGCAATTCTGAAATTTTTTGCTTTTTCCTGTTAATCCTAGCATGATAAAGATTCAAAGAGAGTGAGATGCCAGCTCCTTTCATTCAGTCAGTAGCTTCAAACATTTCTGGTATATGAAAAACATGTTTTTCAATGGCAAAAATCAATGAATATTGTAAATGCACAAACAGTAATATCTCCACATTGCAAGGTGCAATTCTGAAATTTTTTGCTTTTTCCTGCTAATCCTAGCATGATAAAGAAGATTCAAATAGAGTGAGATGCCAGCTCCTTTCATTCAGTCAGTAGCTTCAAACATTTCTGGTATATGAAAAACATGTTTTTCAATGGCAAAAATCAATGAATATTGTAAATGCACAAACAGTAATATCTCCACATTGCAAGGTGCAATTCTGAAATTTTTTGCTTTTTCCTGCTAATCCTAGCATGATAAAGAAGATTCAAAGAGAGTGAGATGCCAGCTCCTTTCATTCAGTCAGTAGCTTCAAACATTTCTGGTATATGAAAAACATGTTTTTCAATGGCAAAAATCAATGAATATTGTAAATGCACAAACAGTAATATCTCCACATTGCACGGTGCAATTCTGAAATTTTTAGCTTTTTCCTGTTAATCCTAGCATGATAAAGAAGATTCAAAGAGAGTGAGATGCCAGCTCCTTTCATTCAGTCAGTAGCTTCAAACATTTCTGGTATATGAAAAACATGTTTTTCAATGGCAAAAATCAATGAATATTGTAAATGCACAAACAGTAATATCTCCACATTGCACGGTGCAATTCTGAAATTTTTAGCTTTTTCCTGTTAATCCTAGCATGATAAAGAAGATTCAAAGAGAGTGAGATGCCAGCTCCTTTCATTCAGTCAGTAGCTTCAAACATTTCTGGTATATGAAAAACGTTTTTCAATGGCAAAAATCAATGAATATTGTAAATGCACAAACAGTAATATCTCCACATTGCAAGGTGCAATTCTGAAATTTTTTGCTTTTTCCTGCTAATCCTAGCATGATAAAGAAGATTCAAAGAGAGTGAGATGCCAGCTCCTTTCATTCAGTCAGTAGCTTCAAACATTTCTGGTATATGAAAAACATGTTTTTCAATGGCAAAAATCAATGAATATTGTAAATGCACAAACAGTAATATCTCCACATTGCAAGGTGCAATTCTGAAATTTTTTGCTTTTTCCTGCTAATCCTAGCATGATAAAGAAGATTCAAAGAGAGTGAGATGCCAGCTCCTTTCATTCAGTCAGTAGCTTCAAACATTTCTGGTATATGAAAAACATGTTTTTCAATGGCAAAAATCAATGAATATTGTAAATGCACAAACAGTAATATCTCCACATTGCACGGTGCAATTCTGAAATTTTTAGCTTTTTCCTGTTAATCCTAGCATGATAAAGAAGATTCAAAGAGAGTGAGATGCCAGCTCCTTTCATTCAGTCAGTAGCTTCAAACATTTCTGGTATATGAAAAACGTTTTTCAATGGCAAAAATCAATGAATATTGTAAATGCACAAACAGTAATATCTCCACATTGCAAGGTGCAATTCTGAAATTTTTTGCTTTTTCCTGCTAATCCTAGCATGATAAAGAAGATTCAAAGAGAGTGAGATGCCAGCTCCTTTCATTCAGTCAGTAGCTTCAAACATTTCTGGTATATGAAAAACATGTTTTTCAATGGCAAAAATCAATGAATATTGTAAATGCACAAACAGTAATATCTCCACATTGCAAGGTGCAATTCTGAAATTTTTTGCTTTTTCCTGCTAATCCTAGCATGATAAAGAAGATTCAAAGAGAGTGAGATGCCAGCTCCTTTCATTCAGTCAGTAGCTTCAAACATTTCTGGTATATGAAAAACATGTTTTTCAATGGCAAAAATCAATGAATATTGTAAATGCACAAACAGTAATATCTCCACATTGCACGGTGCAATTCTGAAATTTTTAGCTTTTTCCTGTTAATCCTAGCATGATAAAGAAGATTCAAAGAGAGTGAGATGCCAGCTCCTTTCATTCAGTCAGTAGCTTCAAACATTTCTGGTATATGAAAAACATGTTTTTCAATGGCAAAAATCAATGAATATTGTAAATGCACAAACAGTAATATCTCCACATTGCAAGGTGCAATTCTGAAATTTTTTGCTTTTTCCTGTTAATCCTAGCATGATAAAGATTCAAAGAGAGTGAGATGCCAGCTCCTTTCATTCAGTCAGTAGCTTCAAACATTTCTGGTATATGAAAAACATGTTTTTCAATGGCAAAAATCAATGAATATTGTAAATGCACAAACAGTAATATCTCCACATTGCAAGGTGCAATTCTGAAATTTTTTGCTTTTTCCTGCTAATCCTAGCATGATAAAGAAGATTCAAAGAGAGTGAGATGCCAGCTCCTTTCATTCAGTCAGTAGCTTCAAACATTTCTGGTATATGAAAAACATGTTTTTCAATGGCAAAAATCAATGAATATTGTAAATGCACAAACAGTAATATCTCCACATTGCAAGGTGCAATTCTGAAATTTTTTGCTTTTTCCTGCTAATCCTAGCATGATAAAGAAGATTCAAAGAGAGTGAGATGCCAGCTCCTTTCATTCAGTCAGTAGCTTCAAACATTTCTGGTATATGAAAAACATGTTTTTCAATGGCAAAAATCAATGAATATTGTAAATGCACAAACAGTAATATCTCCACATTGCACGGTGCAATTCTGAAATTTTTAGCTTTTTCCTGTTAATCCTAGCATGATAAAGATTCAAAGAGAGTGAGATGCCAGCTCCTTTCATTCAGTCAGTAGCTTCAAACATTTCTGGTATATGAAAAACATGTTTTTCAATGGCAAAAATCAATGAATATTGTAAATGCACAAACAGTAATATCTCCACATTGCAAGGTGCAATTCTGAAATTTTTTGCTTTTTCCTGCTAATCCTAGCATGATAAAGAAGATTCAAAGAGAGTGAGATGCCAGCTCCTTTCATTCAGTCAGTAGCTTCAAACATTTCTGGTATATGAAAAACATGTTTTTCAATGGCAAAAATCAATGAATATTGTAAATGCACAAACAGTAATATCTCCACATTGCACGGTGCAATTCTGAAATTTTTAGCTTTTTCCTGTTAATCCTAGCATGATAAAGAAGATTCAAAGAGAGTGAGATGCCAGCTCCTTTCATTCAGTCAGTAGCTTCAAACATTTCTGGTATATGAAAAACATGTTTTTCAATGGCAAAAATCAATGAATATTGTAAATGCACAAACAGTAATATCTCCACATTGCAAGGTGCAATTCTGAAATTTTTTGCTTTTTCCTGTTAATCCTAGCATGATAAAGAAGATTCAAAGAGAGTGAGATGCCAGCTCCTTTCATTCAGTCAGTAGCTTCAAACATTTCTGGTATATGAAAAACATGTTTTTCAATGGCAAAAATCAATGAATATTGTAAATGCACAAACAGTAATATCTCCACATTGCACGGTGCAATTCTGAAATTTTTTGCTTTTTCCTGTTAATCCTAGCATGATAAAGAAGATTCAAAGAGAGTGAGATGCCAGCTCCTTTCATTCAGTCAGTAGCTTCAAACATTTCTGGTATATGAAAAACATGTTTTTCAATGGCAAAAATCAATGAATATTGTAAATGCACAAACAGTAATATCTCCACATTGCAAGGTGCAATTCTGAAATTTTTTGCTTTTTCCTGCTAATCCTAGCATGATAAAGAAGATTCAAAGAGAGTGAGATGCCAGCTCCTTTCAGTCAGTAGCTTCAAACATTTCTGGTATATGAAAAACATGTTTTTCAATGGCAAAAATCAATGAATATTGTAAATGCACAAACAGTAATATCTCCACATTGCAAGGTGCAATTCTGAAATTTTTTGCTTTTTCCTGTTAATCCTAGCATGATAAAGAAGATTCAAAGAGAGTGAGATGCCAGCTCCTTTCATTCAGTCAGTAGCTTCAAACATTTCTGGTATATGAAAAACATGTTTTTCAATGGCAAAAATCAATGAATATTGTAAATGCACAAACAGTAATATCTCCACATTGCAAGGTGCAATTCTGAAATTTTTTGCTTTTTCCTGCTAATCCTAGCATGATAAAGAAGATTCAAAGAGAGTGAGATGCCAGCTCCTTTCATTCAGTCAGTAGCTTCAAACATTTCTGGTATATGAAAAACATGTTTTTCAATGGCAAAAATCAATGAATATTGTAAATGCACAAACAGTAATATCTCCACATTGCACGGTGCAATTCTGAAATTTTTAGCTTTTTCCTGTTAATCCTAGCATGATAAAGAAGATTCAAAGAGAGTGAGATGCCAGCTCCTTTCATTCAGTCAGTAGCTTCAAACATTTCTGGTATATGAAAAACGTTTTTCAATGGCAAAAATCAATGAATATTGTAAATGCACAAACAGTAATATCTCCACATTGCAAGGTGCAATTCTGAAATTTTTTGCTTTTTCCTGCTAATCCTAGCATGATAAAGAAGATTCAAAGAGAGTGAGATGCCAGCTCCTTTCATTCAGTCAGTAGCTTCAAACATTTCTGGTATATGAAAAACATGTTTTTCAATGGCAAAAATCAATGAATATTGTAAATGCACAAACAGTAATATCTCCACATTGCAAGGTGCAATTCTGAAATTTTTTGCTTTTTCCTGCTAATCCTAGCATGATAAAGAAGATTCAAAGAGAGTGAGATGCCAGCTCCTTTCATTCAGTCAGTAGCTTCAAACATTTCTGGTATATGAAAAACATGTTTTTCAATGGCAAAAATCAATGAATATTGTAAATGCACAAACAGTAATATCTCCACATTGCAAGGTGCAATTCTGAAATTTTTTGCTTTTTCCTGCTAATCCTAGCATGATAAAGAAGATTCAAAGAGAGTGAGATGCCAGCTCCTTTCATTCAGTCAGTAGCTTCAAACATTTCTGGTATATGAAAAACATGTTTTTCAATGGCAAAAATCAATGAATATTGTAAATGCACAAACAGTAATATCTCCACATTGCACGGTGCAATTCTGAAATTTTTAGCTTTTTCCTGTTAATCCTAGCATGATAAAGAAGATTCAAAGAGAGTGAGATGCCAGCTCCTTTCATTCAGTCAGTAGCTTCAAACATTTCTGGTATATGAAAAACGTTTTTCAATGGCAAAAATCAATGAATATTGTAAATGCACAAACAGTAATATCTCCACATTGCACGGTGCAATTCTGAAATTTTTAGCTTTTTCCTGTTAATCCTAGCATGATAAAGAAGATTCAAAGAGAGTGAGATGCCAGCTCCTTTCATTCAGTCAGTAGCTTCAAACATTTCTGGTATATGAAAAACATGTTTTTCAATGGCAAAAATCAATGAATATTGTAAATGCACAAACAGTAATATCTCCACATTGCAAGGTGCAATTCTGAAATTTTTTGCTTTTTCCTGCTAATCCTAGCATGATAAAGAAGATTCAAAGAGAGTGAGATGCCAGCTCCTTTCATTCAGTCAGTAGCTTCAAACATTTCTGGTATATGAAAAACATGTTTTTCAATGGCAAAAATCAATGAATATTGTAAATGCACAAACAGTAATATCTCCACATTGCACGGTGCAATTCTGAAATTTTTAGCTTTTTCCTGTTAATCCTAGCATGATAAAGATTCAAAGAGAGTGAGATGCCAGCTCCTTTCATTCAGTCAGTAGCTTCAAACATTTCTGGTATATGAAAAACATGTTTTTCAATGGCAAAAATCAATGAATATTGTAAATGCACAAACAGTAATATCTCCACATTGCAAGGTGCAATTCTGAAATTTTTTGCTTTTTCCTGCTAATCCTAGCATGATAAAGAAGATTCAAAGAGAGTGAGATGCCAGCTCCTTTCATTCAGTCAGTAGCTTCAAACATTTCTGGTATATGAAAAACATGTTTTTCAATGGCAAAAATCAATGAATATTGTAAATGCACAAACAGTAATATCTCCACATTGCACGGTGCAATTCTGAAATTTTTAGCTTTTTCCTGTTAATCCTAGCATGATAAAGAAGATTCAAAGAGAGTGAGATGCCAGCTCCTTTCATTCAGTCAGTAGCTTCAAACATTTCTGGTATATGAAAAACATGTTTTTCAATGGCAAAAATCAATGAATATTGTAAATGCACAAACAGTAATATCTCCACATTGCAAGGTGCAATTCTGAAATTTTTTGCTTTTTCCTGTTAATCCTAGCATGATAAAGAAGATTCAAAGAGAGTGAGATGCCAGCTCCTTTCATTCAGTCAGTAGCTTCAAACATTTCTGGTATATGAAAAACATGTTTTTCAATGGCAAAAATCAATGAATATTGTAAATGCACAAACAGTAATATCTCCACATTGCACGGTGCAATTCTGAAATTTTTTGCTTTTTCCTGTTAATCCTAGCATGATAAAGAAGATTCAAAGAGAGTGAGATGCCAGCTCCTTTCATTCAGTCAGTAGCTTCAAACATTTCTGGTATATGAAAAACATGTTTTTCAATGGCAAAAATCAATGAATATTGTAAATGCACAAACAGTAATATCTCCACATTGCAAGGTGCAATTCTGAAATTTTTTGCTTTTTCCTGCTAATCCTAGCATGATAAAGAAGATTCAAAGAGAGTGAGATGCCAGCTCCTTTCAGTCAGTAGCTTCAAACATTTCTGGTATATGAAAAACATGTTTTTCAATGGCAAAAATCAATGAATATTGTAAATGCACAAACAGTAATATCTCCACATTGCAAGGTGCAATTCTGAAATTTTTTGCTTTTTCCTGTTAATCCTAGCATGATAAAGAAGATTCAAAGAGAGTGAGATGCCAGCTCCTTTCATTCAGTCAGTAGCTTCAAACATTTCTGGTATATGAAAAACATGTTTTTCAATGGCAAAAATCAATGAATATTGTAAATGCACAAACAGTAATATCTCCACATTGCAAGGTGCAATTCTGAAATTTTTTGCTTTTTCCTGTTAATCCTAGCATGATAAAGAAGATTCAAAGAGAGTGAGATGCCAGCTCCTTTCATTCAGTCAGTAGCTTCAAACATTTCTGGTATATGAAAAACATGTTTTTCAATGGCAAAAATCAATGAATATTGTAAATGCACAAACAGTAATATCTCCACATTGCACGGTGCAATTCTGAAATTTTTTGCTTTTTCCTGTTAATCCTAGCATGATAAAGAAGATTCAAAGAGAGTGAGATGCCAGCTCCTTTCATTCAGTCAGTAGCTTCAAACATTTCTGGTATATGAAAAACGTTTTTCAATGGCAAAAATCAATGAATATTGTAAATGCACAAACAGTAATATCTCCACATTGCACGGTGCAATTCTGAAATTTTTAGCTTTTTCCTGTTAATCCTAGCATGATAAAGAAGATTCAAAGAGAGTGAGATGCCAGCTCCTTTCATTCAGTCAGTAGCTTCAAACATTTCTGGTATATGAAAAACATGTTTTTCAATGGCAAAAATCAATGAATATTGTAAATGCACAAACAGTAATATCTCCACATTGCAAGGTGCAATTCTGAAATTTTTTGCTTTTTCCTGCTAATCCTAGCATGATAAAGAAGATTCAAAGAGAGTGAGATGCCAGCTCCTTTCATTCAGTCAGTAGCTTCAAACATTTCTGGTATATGAAAAACATGTTTTTCAATGGCAAAAATCAATGAATATTGTAAATGCACAAACAGTAATATCTCCACATTGCACGGTGCAATTCTGAAATTTTTAGCTTTTTCCTGTTAATCCTAGCATGATAAAGATTCAAAGAGAGTGAGATGCCAGCTCCTTTCATTCAGTCAGTAGCTTCAAACATTTCTGGTATATGAAAAACATGTTTTTCAATGGCAAAAATCAATGAATATTGTAAATGCACAAACAGTAATATCTCCACATTGCAAGGTGCAATTCTGAAATTTTTTGCTTTTTCCTGCTAATCCTAGCATGATAAAGAAGATTCAAAGAGAGTGAGATGCCAGCTCCTTTCATTCAGTCAGTAGCTTCAAACATTTCTGGTATATGAAAAACATGTTTTTCAATGGCAAAAATCAATGAATATTGTAAATGCACAAACAGTAATATCTCCACATTGCACGGTGCAATTCTGAAATTTTTAGCTTTTTCCTGTTAATCCTAGCATGATAAAGAAGATTCAAAGAGAGTGAGATGCCAGCTCCTTTCATTCAGTCAGTAGCTTCAAACATTTCTGGTATATGAAAAACATGTTTTTCAATGGCAAAAATCAATGAATATTGTAAATGCACAAACAGTAATATCTCCACATTGCAAGGTGCAATTCTGAAATTTTTTGCTTTTTCCTGTTAATCCTAGCATGATAAAGAAGATTCAAAGAGAGTGAGATGCCAGCTCCTTTCATTCAGTCAGTAGCTTCAAACATTTCTGGTATATGAAAAACATGTTTTTCAATGGCAAAAATCAATGAATATTGTAAATGCACAAACAGTAATATCTCCACATTGCACGGTGCAATTCTGAAATTTTTTGCTTTTTCCTGTTAATCCTAGCATGATAAAGAAGATTCAAAGAGAGTGAGATGCCAGCTCCTTTCATTCAGTCAGTAGCTTCAAACATTTCTGGTATATGAAAAACATGTTTTTCAATGGCAAAAATCAATGAATATTGTAAATGCACAAACAGTAATATCTCCACATTGCAAGGTGCAATTCTGAAATTTTTTGCTTTTTCCTGCTAATCCTAGCATGATAAAGAAGATTCAAAGAGAGTGAGATGCCAGCTCCTTTCAGTCAGTAGCTTCAAACATTTCTGGTATATGAAAAACATGTTTTTCAATGGCAAAAATCAATGAATATTGTAAATGCACAAACAGTAATATCTCCACATTGCAAGGTGCAATTCTGAAATTTTTTGCTTTTTCCTGTTAATCCTAGCATGATAAAGAAGATTCAAAGAGAGTGAGATGCCAGCTCCTTTCATTCAGTCAGTAGCTTCAAACATTTCTGGTATATGAAAAACATGTTTTTCAATGGCAAAAATCAATGAATATTGTAAATGCACAAACAGTAATATCTCCACATTGCAAGGTGCAATTCTGAAATTTTTTGCTTTTTCCTGTTAATCCTAGCATGATAAAGAAGATTCAAAGAGAGTGAGATGCCAGCTCCTTTCATTCAGTCAGTAGCTTCAAACATTTCTGGTATATGAAAAACATGTTTTTCAATGGCAAAAATCAATGAATATTGTAAATGCACAAACAGTAATATCTCCACATTGCACGGTGCAATTCTGAAATTTTTTGCTTTTTCCTGTTAATCCTAGCATGATAAAGAAGATTCAAAGAGAGTGAGATGCCAGCTCCTTTCATTCAGTCAGTAGCTTCAAACATTTCTGGTATATGAAAAACATGTTTTTCAATGGCAAAAATCAATGAATATTGTAAATGCACAAACAGT
>NW_027370181.1:0-37641 GCF_046119375.1 Phyllobates terribilis
TTTTCAATGGCAAAAATCAATGAATATTGTAAATGCACAAACAGTAATATCTCCACATTGCACGGTGCAATTCTGAAATTTTTAGCTTTTTCCTGTTAATCCTAGCATGATAAAGAAGATTCAAAGAGAGTGAGATGCCAGCTCCTTTCATTCAGTCAGTAGCTTCAAACATTTCTGGTATATGAAAAACATGTTTTTCAATGGCAAAAATCAATGAATATTGTAAATGCACAAACAGTAATATCTCCACATTGCAAGGTGCAATTCTGAAATTTTTTGCTTTTTCCTGTTAATCCTAGCATGATAAAGAAGATTCAAAGAGAGTGAGATGCCAGCTCCTTTCATTCAGTCAGTAGCTTCAAACATTTCTGGTATATGAAAAACATGTTTTTCAATGGCAAAAATCAATGAATATTGTAAATGCACAAACAGTAATATCTCCACATTGCAAGGTGCAATTCTGAAATTTTTTGCTTTTTCCTGTTAATCCTAGCATGATAAAGAAGATTCAAAGAGAGTGAGATGCCAGCTCCTTTCATTCAGTCAGTAGCTTCAAACATTTCTGGTATATGAAAAACATGTTTTTCAATGGCAAAAATCAATGAATATTGTAAATGCACAAACAGTAATATCTCCACATTGCAAGGTGCAATTCTGAAATTTTTTGCTTTTTCCTGCTAATCCTAGCATGATAAAGAAGATTCAAAGAGAGTGAGATGCCAGCTCCTTTCATTCAGTCAGTAGCTTCAAACATTTCTGGTATATGAAAAACATGTTTTTCAATGGCAAAAATCAATGAATATTGTAAATGCACAAACAGTAATATCTCCACATTGCACGGTGCAATTCTGAAATTTTTAGCTTTTTCCTGTTAATCCTAGCATGATAAAGAAGATTCAAAGAGAGTGAGATGCCAGCTCCTTTCATTCAGTCAGTAGCTTCAAACATTTCTGGTATATGAAAAACATGTTTTTCAATGGCAAAAATCAATGAATATTGTAAATGCACAAACAGTAATATCTCCACATTGCAAGGTGCAATTCTGAAATTTTTTGCTTTTTCCTGCTAATCCTAGCATGATAAAGAAGATTCAAAGAGAGTGAGATGCCAGCTCCTTTCATTCAGTCAGTAGCTTCAAACATTTCTGGTAACAGTTTTTCAATGGCAAAAATCAATGAATATTGTAAATGCACAAACAGTAATATCTCCACATTGCAAGGTGCAATTCTGAAATTTTTTGCTTTTTCCTGTTAATCCTAGCATGATAAAGAAGATTCAAAGAGAGTGAGATGCCAGCTCCTTTCATTCAGTCAGTAGCTTCAAACATTTCTGGTATATGAAAAACGTTTTTCAATGGCAAAAATCAATGAATATTGTAAATGCACAAACAGTAATATCTCCACATTGCAAGGTGCAATTCTGAAATTTTTTGCTTTTTCCTGTTAATCCTAGCATGATAAAGAAGATTCAATGAGATTGAGATGCCAGCTCCTTTCATTCAGTCAGTAGCTTCAAACATTTCTGGTATATGAAAAACATGTTTTTCAATGGCAAAAATCAATGAATATTGTAAATGCACAAACAGTAATATCTCCACATTGCAAGGTGCAATTCTGAAATTTTTTGCTTTTTCCTGCTAATCCTAGCATGATAAAGAAGATTCAAAGAGAGTGAGATGCCAGCTCCTTTCATTCAGTCAGTAGCTTCAAACATTTCTGGTATATGAAAAACATGTTTTTCAATGGCAAAAATCAATGAATATTGTAAATGCACAAACAGTAATATCTCCACATTGCACGGTGCAATTCTGAAATTTTTTGCTTTTTCCTGTTAATCCTAGCATGATAAAGAAGATCAAAGAGAGTGAGATGCCAGCTCCTTTCATTCAGTCAGTAGCTTCAAACATTTCTGGTATATGAAAAACATGTTTTTCAATGGCAAAAATCAATGAATATTGTAAATGCACAAACAGTAATATCTCCACATTGCAAGGTGCAATTCTGAAATTTTTTGCTTTTTCCTGTTAATCCTAGCATGATAAAGAAGATTCAATGAGATTGAGATGCCAGCTCCTTTCATTCAGTCAGTAGCTTCAAACATTTCTGGTATATGAAAAACATGTTTTTCAATGGCAAAAATCAATGAATATTGTAAATGCACAAACAGTAATATCTCCACATTGCAAGGTGCAATTCTGAAATTTTTTGCTTTTTCCTGCTAATCCTAGCATGATAAAGAAGATTCAAAGAGAGTGAGATGCCAGCTCCTTTCATTCAGTCAGTAGCTTCAAACATTTCTGGTATATGAAAAACATGTTTTTCAATGGCAAAAATCAATGAATATTGTAAATGCACAAACAGTAATATCTCCACATTGCAAGGTGCAATTCTGAAATTTTTTGCTTTTTCCTGCTAATCCTAGCATGATAAAGAAGATTCAAAGAGAGTGAGATGCCAGCTCCTTTCATTCAGTCAGTAGCTTCAAACATTTCTGGTATATGAAAAACATGTTTTTCAATGGCAAAAATCAATGAATATTGTAAATGCACAAACAGTAATATCTCCACATTGCAAGGTGCAATTCTGAAATTTTTTGCTTTTTCCTGCTAATCCTAGCATGATAAAGAAGATTCAAAGAGAGTGAGATGCCAGCTCCTTTCATTCAGTCAGTAGCTTCAAACATTTCTGGTATATGAAAAACATGTTTTTCAATGCAAAAATCAATGAATATTGTAAATGCACAAACAGTAATATCTCCACATTGCACGGTGCAATTCTGAAATTTTTAGCTTTTTCCTGTTAATCCTAGCATGATAAAGAAGATTCAAAGAGAGTGAGATGCCAGCTCCTTTCATTCAGTCAGTAGCTTCAAACATTTCTGGTATATGAAAAACATGTTTTTCAATGGCAAAAATCAATGAATATTGTAAATGCACAAACAGTAATATCTCCACATTGCAAGGTGCAATTCTGAAATTTTTTGCTTTTTCCTGCTAATCCTAGCATGATAAAGAAGATTCAAAGAGAGTGAGATGCCAGCTCCTTTCATTCAGTCAGTAGCTTCAAACATTTCTGGACGTTTTTCAATGGCAAAAATCAATGAATATTGTAAATGCACAAACAGTAATATCTCCACATTGCAAGGTGCAATTCTGAAATTTTTTGCTTTTTCCTGCTAATCCTAGCATGATAAAGAAGATTCAAAGAGAGTGAGATGCCAGCTCCTTTCATTCAGTCAGTAGCTTCAAACATTTCTGGTATATGAAAAACATGTTTTTCAATGGCAAAAATCAATGAATATTGTAAATGCACAAACAGTAATATCTCCACATTGCACGGTGCAATTCTGAAATTTTTAGCTTTTTCCTGTTAATCCTAGCATGATAAAGAAGATTCAGAGAGTGAGATGCCAGCTCCTTTCATTCAGTCAGTAGCTTCAAACATTTCTGGTATATGAAAAACATGTTTTTCAATGGCAAAAATCAATGAATATTGTAAATGCACAAACAGTAATATCTCCACATTGCAAGGTGCAATTCTGAAATTTTTTGCTTTTTCCTGTTAATCCTAGCATGATAAAGAAGATTCAAAGAGAGTGAGATGCCAGCTCCTTTCATTCAGTCAGTAGCTTCAAACATTTCTGGTATATGAAAAACATGTTTTTCAATGGCAAAAATCAATGAATATTGTAAATGCACAAACAGTAATATCTCCACATTGCAAGGTGCAATTCTGAAATTTTTTGCTTTTTCCTGCTAATCCTAGCATGATAAAGAAGATTCAAAGAGAGTGAGATGCCAGCTCCTTTCATTCAGTCAGTAGCTTCAAACATTTCTGGTATATGAAAAACATGTTTTTCAATGGCAAAAATCAATGAATATTGTAAATGCACAAACAGTAATATCTCCACATTGCACGGTGCAATTCTGAAATTTTTAGCTTTTTCCTGTTAATCCTAGCATGATAAAGAAGATTCAAAGAGAGTGAGATGCCAGCTCCTTTCATTCAGTCAGTAGCTTCAAACATTTCTGGTATATGAAAAACATGTTTTTCAATGGCAAAAATCAATGAATATTGTAAATGCACAAACAGTAATATCTCCACATTGCAAGGTGCAATTCTGAAATTTTTTGCTTTTTCCTGTTAATCCTAGCATGATAAAGAAGATTCAAAGAGAGTGAGATGCCAGCTCCTTTCATTCAGTCAGTAGCTTCAAACATTTCTGGTATATGAAAAACATGTTTTTCAATGGCAAAAATCAATGAATATTGTAAATGCACAAACAGTAATATCTCCACATTGCAAGGTGCAATTCTGAAATTTTTTGCTTTTTCCTGTTAATCCTAGCATGATAAAGAAGATTCAAAGAGAGTGAGATGCCAGCTCCTTTCATTCAGTCAGTAGCTTCAAACATTTCTGGTATATGAAAAACATGTTTTTCAATGGCAAAAATCAATGAATATTGTAAATGCACAAACAGTAATATCTCCACATTGCAAGGTGCAATTCTGAAATTTTTTGCTTTTTCCTGCTAATCCTAGCATGATAAAGAAGATTCAAAGAGAGTGAGATGCCAGCTCCTTTCATTCAGTCAGTAGCTTCAAACATTTCTGGTATATGAAAAACATGTTTTTCAATGGCAAAAATCAATGAATATTGTAAATGCACAAACAGTAATATCTCCACATTGCACGGTGCAATTCTGAAATTTTTAGCTTTTTCCTGTTAATCCTAGCATGATAAAGAAGATTCAGAGAGTGAGATGCCAGCTCCTTTCATTCAGTCAGTAGCTTCAAACATTTCTGGTATATGAAAAACATGTTTTTCAATGGCAAAAATCAATGAATATTGTAAATGCACAAACAGTAATATCTCCACATTGCAAGGTGCAATTCTGAAATTTTTTGCTTTTTCCTGTTAATCCTAGCATGATAAAGAAGATTCAAAGAGAGTGAGATGCCAGCTCCTTTCATTCAGTCAGTAGCTTCAAACATTTCTGGTATATGAAAAACATGTTTTTCAATGGCAAAAATCAATGAATATTGTAAATGCACAAACAGTAATATCTCCACATTGCAAGGTGCAATTCTGAAATTTTTTGCTTTTTCCTGCTAATCCTAGCATGATAAAGAAGATTCAAAGAGAGTGAGATGCCAGCTCCTTTCATTCAGTCAGTAGCTTCAAACATTTCTGGTATATGAAAAACATGTTTTTCAATGGCAAAAATCAATGAATATTGTAAATGCACAAACAGTAATATCTCCACATTGCACGGTGCAATTCTGAAATTTTTAGCTTTTTCCTGTTAATCCTAGCATGATAAAGAAGATTCAAAGAGAGTGAGATGCCAGCTCCTTTCATTCAGTCAGTAGCTTCAAACATTTCTGGTATATGAAAAACATGTTTTTCAATGGCAAAAATCAATGAATATTGTAAATGCACAAACAGTAATATCTCCACATTGCAAGGTGCAATTCTGAAATTTTTTGCTTTTTCCTGTTAATCCTAGCATGATAAAGAAGATTCAAAGAGAGTGAGATGCCAGCTCCTTTCATTCAGTCAGTAGCTTCAAACATTTCTGGTATATGAAAAACATGTTTTTCAATGGCAAAAATCAATGAATATTGTAAATGCACAAACAGTAATATCTCCACATTGCAAGGTGCAATTCTGAAATTTTTTGCTTTTTCCTGTTAATCCTAGCATGATAAAGAAGATTCAAAGAGAGTGAGATGCCAGCTCCTTTCATTCAGTCAGTAGCTTCAAACATTTCTGGTATATGAAAAACATGTTTTTCAATGGCAAAAATCAATGAATATTGTAAATGCACAAACAGTAATATCTCCACATTGCAAGGTGCAATTCTGAAATTTTTTGCTTTTTCCTGCTAATCCTAGCATGATAAAGAAGATTCAAAGAGAGTGAGATGCCAGCTCCTTTCATTCAGTCAGTAGCTTCAAACATTTCTGGTATATGAAAAACATGTTTTTCAATGGCAAAAATCAATGAATATTGTAAATGCACAAACAGTAATATCTCCACATTGCACGGTGCAATTCTGAAATTTTTAGCTTTTTCCTGTTAATCCTAGCATGATAAAGAAGATTCAAAGAGAGTGAGATGCCAGCTCCTTTCATTCAGTCAGTAGCTTCAAACATTTCTGGTATATGAAAAACATGTTTTTCAATGGCAAAAATCAATGAATATTGTAAATGCACAAACAGTAATATCTCCACATTGCAAGGTGCAATTCTGAAATTTTTTGCTTTTTCCTGCTAATCCTAGCATGATAAAGAAGATTCAAAGAGAGTGAGATGCCAGCTCCTTTCATTCAGTCAGTAGCTTCAAACATTTCTGGACGTTTTTCAATGGCAAAAATCAATGAATATTGTAAATGCACAAACAGTAATATCTCCACATTGCAAGGTGCAATTCTGAAATTTTTTGCTTTTTCCTGTTAATCCTAGCATGATAAAGATTCAAAGAGAGTGAGATGCCAGCTCCTTTCATTCAGTCAGTAGCTTCAAACATTTCTGGTATATGAAAAACGTTTTTCAATGGCAAAAATCAATGAATATTGTAAATGCACAAACAGTAATATCTCCACATTGCAAGGTGCAATTCTGAAATTTTTTGCTTTTTCCTGCTAATCCTAGCATGATAAAGAAGATTCAAAGAGAGTGAGATGCCAGCTCCTTTCATTCAGTCAGTAGCTTCAAACATTTCTGGTATATGAAAAACATGTTTTTCAATGGCAAAAATCAATGAATATTGTAAATGCACAAACAGTAATATCTCCACATTGCAAGGTGCAATTCTGAAATTTTTTGCTTTTTCCTGCTAATCCTAGCATGATAAAGAAGATTCAAAGAGAGTGAGATGCCAGCTCCTTTCATTCAGTCAGTAGCTTCAAACATTTCTGGTATATGAAAAACATGTTTTTCAATGCAAAAATCAATGAATATTGTAAATGCACAAACAGTAATATCTCCACATTGCACGGTGCAATTCTGAAATTTTTAGCTTTTTCCTGTTAATCCTAGCATGATAAAGAAGATTCAAAGAGAGTGAGATGCCAGCTCCTTTCATTCAGTCAGTAGCTTCAAACATTTCTGGTATATGAAAAACATGTTTTTCAATGGCAAAAATCAATGAATATTGTAAATGCACAAACAGTAATATCTCCACATTGCAAGGTGCAATTCTGAAATTTTTTGCTTTTTCCTGCTAATCCTAGCATGATAAAGAAGATTCAAAGAGAGTGAGATGCCAGCTCCTTTCATTCAGTCAGTAGCTTCAAACATTTCTGGACGTTTTTCAATGGCAAAAATCAATGAATATTGTAAATGCACAAACAGTAATATCTCCACATTGCAAGGTGCAATTCTGAAATTTTTTGCTTTTTCCTGCTAATCCTAGCATGATAAAGAAGATTCAAAGAGAGTGAGATGCCAGCTCCTTTCATTCAGTCAGTAGCTTCAAACATTTCTGGTATATGAAAAACATGTTTTTCAATGGCAAAAATCAATGAATATTGTAAATGCACAAACAGTAATATCTCCACATTGCACGGTGCAATTCTGAAATTTTTAGCTTTTTCCTGTTAATCCTAGCATGATAAAGAAGATTCAGAGAGTGAGATGCCAGCTCCTTTCATTCAGTCAGTAGCTTCAAACATTTCTGGTATATGAAAAACATGTTTTTCAATGGCAAAAATCAATGAATATTGTAAATGCACAAACAGTAATATCTCCACATTGCAAGGTGCAATTCTGAAATTTTTTGCTTTTTCCTGTTAATCCTAGCATGATAAAGAAGATTCAAAGAGAGTGAGATGCCAGCTCCTTTCATTCAGTCAGTAGCTTCAAACATTTCTGGTATATGAAAAACATGTTTTTCAATGGCAAAAATCAATGAATATTGTAAATGCACAAACAGTAATATCTCCACATTGCAAGGTGCAATTCTGAAATTTTTTGCTTTTTCCTGCTAATCCTAGCATGATAAAGAAGATTCAAAGAGAGTGAGATGCCAGCTCCTTTCATTCAGTCAGTAGCTTCAAACATTTCTGGTATATGAAAAACATGTTTTTCAATGGCAAAAATCAATGAATATTGTAAATGCACAAACAGTAATATCTCCACATTGCACGGTGCAATTCTGAAATTTTTAGCTTTTTCCTGTTAATCCTAGCATGATAAAGAAGATTCAAAGAGAGTGAGATGCCAGCTCCTTTCATTCAGTCAGTAGCTTCAAACATTTCTGGTATATGAAAAACATGTTTTTCAATGGCAAAAATCAATGAATATTGTAAATGCACAAACAGTAATATCTCCACATTGCAAGGTGCAATTCTGAAATTTTTTGCTTTTTCCTGTTAATCCTAGCATGATAAAGAAGATTCAAAGAGAGTGAGATGCCAGCTCCTTTCATTCAGTCAGTAGCTTCAAACATTTCTGGTATATGAAAAACATGTCATTCAATGGCAAAAATCAATGAATATTGTAAATGCACAAACAGTAATATCTCCACATTGCAAGGTGCAATTCTGAAATTTTTTGCTTTTTCCTGTTAATCCTAGCATGATAAAGAAGATTCAAAGAGAGTGAGATGCCAGCTCCTTTCATTCAGTCAGTAGCTTCAAACATTTCTGGTATATGAAAAACATGTTTTTCAATGGCAAAAATCAATGAATATTGTAAATGCACAAACAGTAATATCTCCACATTGCAAGGTGCAATTCTGAAATTTTTTGCTTTTTCCTGTTAATCCTAGCATGATAAAGAAGATTCAAAGAGAGTGAGATGCCAGCTCCTTTCATTCAGTCAGTAGCTTCAAACATTTCTGGTATATGAAAAACATGTTTTTCAATGGCAAAAATCAATGAATATTGTAAATGCACAAACAGTAATATCTCCACATTGCAAGGTGCAATTCTGAAATTTTTTGCTTTTTCCTGCTAATCCTAGCATGATAAAGAAGATTCAAAGAGAGTGAGATGCCAGCTCCTTTCATTCAGTCAGTAGCTTCAAACATTTCTGGTATATGAAAAACATGTTTTTCAATGGCAAAAATCAATGAATATTGTAAATGCACAAACAGTAATATCTCCACATTGCACGGTGCAATTCTGAAATTTTTAGCTTTTTCCTGTTAATCCTAGCATGATAAAGAAGATTCAAAGAGAGTGAGATGCCAGCTCCTTTCATTCAGTCAGTAGCTTCAAACATTTCTGGTATATGAAAAACATGTTTTTCAATGGCAAAAATCAATGAATATTGTAAATGCACAAACAGTAATATCTCCACATTGCAAGGTGCAATTCTGAAATTTTTTGCTTTTTCCTGCTAATCCTAGCATGATAAAGAAGATTCAAAGAGAGTGAGATGCCAGCTCCTTTCATTCAGTCAGTAGCTTCAAACATTTCTGGACGTTTTTCAATGGCAAAAATCAATGAATATTGTAAATGCACAAACAGTAATATCTCCACATTGCAAGGTGCAATTCTGAAATTTTTTGCTTTTTCCTGTTAATCCTAGCATGATAAAGATTCAAAGAGAGTGAGATGCCAGCTCCTTTCATTCAGTCAGTAGCTTCAAACATTTCTGGTATATGAAAAACGTTTTTCAATGGCAAAAATCAATGAATATTGTAAATGCACAAACAGTAATATCTCCACATTGCAAGGTGCAATTCTGAAATTTTTTGCTTTTTCCTGTTAATCCTAGCATGATAAAGAAGATTCAATGAGATTGAGATGCCAGCTCCTTTCATTCAGTCAGTAGCTTCAAACATTTCTGGTATATGAAAAACATGTTTTTCAATGGCAAAAATCAATGAATATTGTAAATGCACAAACAGTAATATCTCCACATTGCAAGGTGCAATTCTGAAATTTTTTGCTTTTTCCTGCTAATCCTAGCATGATAAAGAAGATTCAAAGAGAGTGAGATGCCAGCTCCTTTCATTCAGTCAGTAGCTTCAAACATTTCTGGACGTTTTTCAATGGCAAAAATCAATGAATATTGTAAATGCACAAACAGTAATATCTCCACATTGCAAGGTGCAATTCTGAAATTTTTTGCTTTTTCCTGCTAATCCTAGCATGATAAAGAAGATTCAAAGAGAGTGAGATGCCAGCTCCTTTCATTCAGTCAGTAGCTTCAAACATTTCTGGTATATGAAAAACATGTTTTTCAATGGCAAAAATCAATGAATATTGTAAATGCACAAACAGTAATATCTCCACATTGCACGGTGCAATTCTGAAATTTTTAGCTTTTTCCTGTTAATCCTAGCATGATAAAGAAGATTCAGAGAGTGAGATGCCAGCTCCTTTCATTCAGTCAGTAGCTTCAAACATTTCTGGTATATGAAAAACATGTTTTTCAATGGCAAAAATCAATGAATATTGTAAATGCACAAACAGTAATATCTCCACATTGCAAGGTGCAATTCTGAAATTTTTTGCTTTTTCCTGTTAATCCTAGCATGATAAAGAAGATTCAAAGAGAGTGAGATGCCAGCTCCTTTCATTCAGTCAGTAGCTTCAAACATTTCTGGTATATGAAAAACATGTTTTTCAATGGCAAAAATCAATGAATATTGTAAATGCACAAACAGTAATATCTCCACATTGCAAGGTGCAATTCTGAAATTTTTTGCTTTTTCCTGCTAATCCTAGCATGATAAAGAAGATTCAAAGAGAGTGAGATGCCAGCTCCTTTCATTCAGTCAGTAGCTTCAAACATTTCTGGTATATGAAAAACATGTTTTTCAATGGCAAAAATCAATGAATATTGTAAATGCACAAACAGTAATATCTCCACATTGCAAGGTGCAATTCTGAAATTTTTTGCTTTTTCCTGCTAATCCTAGCATGATAAAGAAGATTCAAAGAGAGTGAGATGCCAGCTCCTTTCATTCAGTCAGTAGCTTCAAACATTTCTGGTATATGAAAAACATGTTTTTCAATGCAAAAATCAATGAATATTGTAAATGCACAAACAGTAATATCTCCACATTGCACGGTGCAATTCTGAAATTTTTAGCTTTTTCCTGTTAATCCTAGCATGATAAAGAAGATTCAAAGAGAGTGAGATGCCAGCTCCTTTCATTCAGTCAGTAGCTTCAAACATTTCTGGTATATGAAAAACATGTTTTTCAATGGCAAAAATCAATGAATATTGTAAATGCACAAACAGTAATATCTCCACATTGCAAGGTGCAATTCTGAAATTTTTTGCTTTTTCCTGCTAATCCTAGCATGATAAAGAAGATTCAAAGAGAGTGAGATGCCAGCTCCTTTCATTCAGTCAGTAGCTTCAAACATTTCTGGACGTTTTTCAATGGCAAAAATCAATGAATATTGTAAATGCACAAACAGTAATATCTCCACATTGCAAGGTGCAATTCTGAAATTTTTTGCTTTTTCCTGCTAATCCTAGCATGATAAAGAAGATTCAAAGAGAGTGAGATGCCAGCTCCTTTCATTCAGTCAGTAGCTTCAAACATTTCTGGTATATGAAAAACATGTTTTTCAATGGCAAAAATCAATGAATATTGTAAATGCACAAACAGTAATATCTCCACATTGCACGGTGCAATTCTGAAATTTTTAGCTTTTTCCTGTTAATCCTAGCATGATAAAGAAGATTCAGAGAGTGAGATGCCAGCTCCTTTCATTCAGTCAGTAGCTTCAAACATTTCTGGTATATGAAAAACATGTTTTTCAATGGCAAAAATCAATGAATATTGTAAATGCACAAACAGTAATATCTCCACATTGCAAGGTGCAATTCTGAAATTTTTTGCTTTTTCCTGTTAATCCTAGCATGATAAAGAAGATTCAAAGAGAGTGAGATGCCAGCTCCTTTCATTCAGTCAGTAGCTTCAAACATTTCTGGTATATGAAAAACATGTTTTTCAATGGCAAAAATCAATGAATATTGTAAATGCACAAACAGTAATATCTCCACATTGCAAGGTGCAATTCTGAAATTTTTTGCTTTTTCCTGCTAATCCTAGCATGATAAAGAAGATTCAAAGAGAGTGAGATGCCAGCTCCTTTCATTCAGTCAGTAGCTTCAAACATTTCTGGTATATGAAAAACATGTTTTTCAATGGCAAAAATCAATGAATATTGTAAATGCACAAACAGTAATATCTCCACATTGCACGGTGCAATTCTGAAATTTTTAGCTTTTTCCTGTTAATCCTAGCATGATAAAGAAGATTCAAAGAGAGTGAGATGCCAGCTCCTTTCATTCAGTCAGTAGCTTCAAACATTTCTGGTATATGAAAAACATGTTTTTCAATGGCAAAAATCAATGAATATTGTAAATGCACAAACAGTAATATCTCCACATTGCAAGGTGCAATTCTGAAATTTTTTGCTTTTTCCTGTTAATCCTAGCATGATAAAGAAGATTCAAAGAGAGTGAGATGCCAGCTCCTTTCATTCAGTCAGTAGCTTCAAACATTTCTGGTATATGAAAAACGTTTTTCAATGGCAAAAATCAATGAATATTGTAAATGCACAAACAGTAATATCTCCACATTGCAAGGTGCAATTCTGAAATTTTTTGCTTTTTCCTGCTAATCCTAGCATGATAAAGAAGATTCAAAGAGAGTGAGATGCCAGCTCCTTTCATTCAGTCAGTAGCTTCAAACATTTCTGGACGTTTTTCAATGGCAAAAATCAATGAATATTGTAAATGCACAAACAGTAATATCTCCACATTGCAAGGTGCAATTCTGAAATTTTTTGCTTTTTCCTGCTAATCCTAGCATGATAAAGAAGATTCAAAGAGAGTGAGATGCCAGCTCCTTTCATTCAGTCAGTAGCTTCAAACATTTCTGGTATATGAAAAACATGTTTTTCAATGGCAAAAATCAATGAATATTGTAAATGCACAAACAGTAATATCTCCACATTGCAAGGTGCAATTCTGAAATTTTTTGCTTTTTCCTGCTAATCCTAGCATGATAAAGAAGATTCAAAGAGAGTGAGATGCCAGCTCCTTTCATTCAGTCAGTAGCTTCAAACATTTCTGGTATATGAAAAACGTTTTTCAATGGCAAAAATCAATGAATATTGTAAATGCACAAACAGTAATATCTCCACATTGCAAGGTGCAATTCTGAAATTTTTTGCTTTTTCCTGTTAATCCTAGCATGATAAAGAAGATTCAAAGAGAGTGAGATGCCAGCTCCTTTCATTCAGTCAAGTAGCTTCAAACATTTCTGGTATATGAAAAACATGTTTTTCAATGGCAAAAATCAATGAATATTGTAAATGCACAAACAGTAATATCTCCACATTGCAAGGTGCAATTCTGAAATTTTTTGCTTTTTCCTGTTAATCCTAGCATGATAAAGAAGATTCAAAGAGAGTGAGATGCCAGCTCCTTTCATTCAGTCAGTAGCTTCAAACATTTCTGGTATATGAAAAACGTTTTTCAATGGCAAAAATCAATGAATATTGTAAATGCACAAACAGTAATATCTCCACATTGCAAGGTGCAATTCTGAAATTTTTTGCTTTTTCCTGTTAATCCTAGCATGATAAAGAAGATTCAATGAGATTGAGATGCCAGCTCCTTTCATTCAGTCAGTAGCTTCAAACATTTCTGGTATATGAAAAACATGTTTTTCAATGGCAAAAATCAATGAATATTGTAAATGCACAAACAGTAATATCTCCACATTGCAAGGTGCAATTCTGAAATTTTTTGCTTTTTCCTGCTAATCCTAGCATGATAAAGAAGATTCAAAGAGAGTGAGATGCCAGCTCCTTTCATTCAGTCAGTAGCTTCAAACATTTCTGGTATATGAAAAACATGTTTTTCAATGGCAAAAATCAATGAATATTGTAAATGCACAAACAGTAATATCTCCACACTGCACGGTGCAATTCTGAAATTTTTTGCTTTTTCCTGTTAATCCTAGCATGATAAAGAAGATTCAAAGAGAGTGAGATGCCAGCTCCTTTCATTCAGTCAGTAGCTTCAAACATTTCTGGTATATGAAAAACATGTTTTTCAATGGCAAAAATCAATGAATATTGTAAATGCACAAACAGTAATATCTCCACATTGCACGGTGCAATTCTGAAATTTTTAGCTTTTTCCTGTTAATCCTAGCATGATAAAGAAGATTCAAAGAGAGTGAGATGCCAGCTCCTTTCATTCAGTCAGTAGCTTCAAACATTTCTGGTATATGAAAAACATGTTTTTCAATGGCAAAAATCAATGAATATTGTAAATGCACAAACAGTAATATCTCCACATTGCAAGGTGCAATTCTGAAATTTTTTGCTTTTTCCTGTTAATCCTAGCATGATAAAGAAGATTCAATGAGATTGAGATGCCAGCTCCTTTCATTCAGTCAGTAGCTTCAAACATTTCTGGTATATGAAAAACATGTTTTTCAATGGCAAAAATCAATGAATATTGTAAATGCACAAACAGTAATATCTCCACATTGCAAGGTGCAATTCTGAAATTTTTTGCTTTTTCCTGCTAATCCTAGCATGATAAAGAAGATTCAAAGAGAGTGAGATGCCAGCTCCTTTCATTCAGTCAGTAGCTTCAAACATTTCTGGTATATGAAAAACATGTTTTTCAATGGCAAAAATCAATGAATATTGTAAATGCACAAACAGTAATATCTCCACATTGCAAGGTGCAATTCTGAAATTTTTTGCTTTTTCCTGCTAATCCTAGCATGATAAAGAAGATTCAAAGAGAGTGAGATGCCAGCTCCTTTCATTCAGTCAGTAGCTTCAAACATTTCTGGACGTTTTTCAATGGCAAAAATCAATGAATATTGTAAATGCACAAACAGTAATATCTCCACATTGCAAGGTGCAATTCTGAAATTTTTTGCTTTTTCCTGCTAATCCTAGCATGATAAAGAAGATTCAAAGAGAGTGAGATGCCAGCTCCTTTCATTCAGTCAGTAGCTTCAAACATTTCTGGTATATGAAAAACATGTTTTTCAATGGCAAAAATCAATGAATATTGTAAATGCACAAACAGTAATATCTCCACATTGCACGGTGCAATTCTGAAATTTTTAGCTTTTTCCTGTTAATCCTAGCATGATAAAGAAGATTCAGAGAGTGAGATGCCAGCTCCTTTCATTCAGTCAGTAGCTTCAAACATTTCTGGTATATGAAAAACATGTTTTTCAATGGCAAAAATCAATGAATATTGTAAATGCACAAACAGTAATATCTCCACATTGCAAGGTGCAATTCTGAAATTTTTTGCTTTTTCCTGTTAATCCTAGCATGATAAAGAAGATTCAAAGAGAGTGAGATGCCAGCTCCTTTCATTCAGTCAGTAGCTTCAAACATTTCTGGTATATGAAAAACATGTTTTTCAATGGCAAAAATCAATGAATATTGTAAATGCACAAACAGTAATATCTCCACATTGCAAGGTGCAATTCTGAAATTTTTTGCTTTTTCCTGCTAATCCTAGCATGATAAAGAAGATTCAAAGAGAGTGAGATGCCAGCTCCTTTCATTCAGTCAGTAGCTTCAAACATTTCTGGTATATGAAAAACATGTTTTTCAATGGCAAAAATCAATGAATATTGTAAATGCACAAACAGTAATATCTCCACATTGCACGGTGCAATTCTGAAATTTTTAGCTTTTTCCTGTTAATCCTAGCATGATAAAGAAGATTCAAAGAGAGTGAGATGCCAGCTCCTTTCATTCAGTCAGTAGCTTCAAACATTTCTGGTATATGAAAAACATGTTTTTCAATGGCAAAAATCAATGAATATTGTAAATGCACAAACAGTAATATCTCCACATTGCAAGGTGCAATTCTGAAATTTTTTGCTTTTTCCTGTTAATCCTAGCATGATAAAGAAGATTCAAAGAGAGTGAGATGCCAGCTCCTTTCATTCAGTCAGTAGCTTCAAACATTTCTGGTATATGAAAAACATGTTTTTCAATGGCAAAAATCAATGAATATTGTAAATGCACAAACAGTAATATCTCCACATTGCAAGGTGCAATTCTGAAATTTTTTGCTTTTTCCTGTTAATCCTAGCATGATAAAGAAGATTCAAAGAGAGTGAGATGCCAGCTCCTTTCATTCAGTCAGTAGCTTCAAACATTTCTGGTATATGAAAAACATGTTTTTCAATGGCAAAAATCAATGAATATTGTAAATGCACAAACAGTAATATCTCCACATTGCAAGGTGCAATTCTGAAATTTTTTGCTTTTTCCTGCTAATCCTAGCATGATAAAGAAGATTCAAAGAGAGTGAGATGCCAGCTCCTTTCATTCAGTCAGTAGCTTCAAACATTTCTGGTATATGAAAAACATGTTTTTCAATGGCAAAAATCAATGAATATTGTAAATGCACAAACAGTAATATCTCCACATTGCACGGTGCAATTCTGAAATTTTTAGCTTTTTCCTGTTAATCCTAGCATGATAAAGAAGATTCAAAGAGAGTGAGATGCCAGCTCCTTTCATTCAGTCAGTAGCTTCAAACATTTCTGGTATATGAAAAACATGTTTTTCAATGGCAAAAATCAATGAATATTGTAAATGCACAAACAGTAATATCTCCACATTGCAAGGTGCAATTCTGAAATTTTTTGCTTTTTCCTGCTAATCCTAGCATGATAAAGAAGATTCAAAGAGAGTGAGATGCCAGCTCCTTTCATTCAGTCAGTAGCTTCAAACATTTCTGGACGTTTTTCAATGGCAAAAATCAATGAATATTGTAAATGCACAAACAGTAATATCTCCACATTGCAAGGTGCAATTCTGAAATTTTTTGCTTTTTCCTGTTAATCCTAGCATGATAAAGAAGATTCAAAGAGAGTGAGATGCCAGCTCCTTTCATTCAGTCAGTAGCTTCAAACATTTCTGGTATATGAAAAACGTTTTTCAATGGCAAAAATCAATGAATATTGTAAATGCACAAACAGTAATATCTCCACATTGCAAGGTGCAATTCTGAAATTTTTTGCTTTTTCCTGTTAATCCTAGCATGATAAAGAAGATTCAAAGAGAGTGAGATGCCAGCTCCTTTCATTCAGTCAGTAGCTTCAAACATTTCTGGTATATGAAAAACATGTTTTTCAATGGCAAAAATCAATGAATATTGTAAATGCACAAACAGTAATATCTCCACATTGCAAGGTGCAATTCTGAAATTTTTTGCTTTTTCCTGCTAATCCTAGCATGATAAAGAAGATTCAAAGAGAGTGAGATGCCAGCTCCTTTCATTCAGTCAGTAGCTTCAAACATTTCTGGTATATGAAAAACATGTTTTTCAATGGCAAAAATCAATGAATATTGTAAATGCACAAACAGTAATATCTCCACATTGCACGGTGCAATTCTGAAATTTTTAGCTTTTTCCTGTTAATCCTAGCATGATAAAGAAGATTCAAAGAGAGTGAGATGCCAGCTCCTTTCATTCAGTCAGTAGCTTCAAACATTTCTGGTATATGAAAAACATGTTTTTCAATGGCAAAAATCAATGAATATTGTAAATGCACAAACAGTAATATCTCCACATTGCAAGGTGCAATTCTGAAATTTTTTGCTTTTTCCTGCTAATCCTAGCATGATAAAGAAGATTCAAAGAGAGTGAGATGCCAGCTCCTTTCATTCAGTCAGTAGCTTCAAACATTTCTGGATGTTTTTCAATGGCAAAAATCAATGAATATTGTAAATGCACAAACAGTAATATCTCCACATTGCAAGGTGCAATTCTGAAATTTTTTGCTTTTTCCTGTTAATCCTAGCATGATAAAGAAGATTCAAAGAGAGTGAGATGCCAGCTCCTTTCATTCAGTCAGTAGCTTCAAACATTTCTGGTATATGAAAAACGTTTTTCAATGGCAAAAATCAATGAATATTGTAAATGCACAAACAGTAATATCTCCACATTGCAAGGTGCAATTCTGAAATTTTTTGCTTTTTCCTGTTAATCCTAGCATGATAAAGAAGATTCAATGAGATTGAGATGCCAGCTCCTTTCATTCAGTCAGTAGCTTCAAACATTTCTGGTATATGAAAAACATGTTTTTCAATGGCAAAAATCAATGAATATTGTAAATGCACAAACAGTAATATCTCCACATTGCAAGGTGCAATTCTGAAATTTTTTGCTTTTTCCTGCTAATCCTAGCATGATAAAGAAGATTCAAAGAGAGTGAGATGCCAGCTCCTTTCATTCAGTCAGTAGCTTCAAACATTTCTGGTATATGAAAAACATGTTTTTCAATGGCAAAAATCAATGAATATTGTAAATGCACAAACAGTAATATCTCCACATTGCACGGTGCAATTCTGAAATTTTTTGCTTTTTCCTGTTAATCCTAGCATGATAAAGAAGATTCAAAGAGAGTGAGATGCCAGCTCCTTTCATTCAGTCAGTAGCTTCAAACATTTCTGGTATATGAAAAACATGTTTTTCAATGGCAAAAATCAATGAATATTGTAAATGCACAAACAGTAATATCTCCACATTGCAAGGTGCAATTCTGAAATTTTTTGCTTTTTCCTGTTAATCCTAGCATGATAAAGAAGATTCAATGAGATTGAGATGCCAGCTCCTTTCATTCAGTCAGTAGCTTCAAACATTTCTGGTATATGAAAAACATGTTTTTCAATGGCAAAAATCAATGAATATTGTAAATGCACAAACAGTAATATCTCCACATTGCAAGGTGCAATTCTGAAATTTTTTGCTTTTTCCTGCTAATCCTAGCATGATAAAGAAGATTCAAAGAGAGTGAGATGCCAGCTCCTTTCATTCAGTCAGTAGCTTCAAACATTTCTGGTATATGAAAAACATGTTTTTCAATGGCAAAAATCAATGAATATTGTAAATGCACAAACAGTAATATCTCCACATTGCAAGGTGCAATTCTGAAATTTTTTGCTTTTTCCTGCTAATCCTAGCATGATAAAGAAGATTCAAAGAGAGTGAGATGCCAGCTCCTTTCATTCAGTCAGTAGCTTCAAACATTTCTGGTATATGAAAAACATGTTTTTCAATGGCAAAAATCAATGAATATTGTAAATGCACAAACAGTAATATCTCCACATTGCAAGGTGCAATTCTGAAATTTTTTGCTTTTTCCTGCTAATCCTAGCATGATAAAGAAGATTCAAAGAGAGTGAGATGCCAGCTCCTTTCATTCAGTCAGTAGCTTCAAACATTTCTGGTATATGAAAAACATGTTTTTCAATGCAAAAATCAATGAATATTGTAAATGCACAAACAGTAATATCTCCACATTGCACGGTGCAATTCTGAAATTTTTAGCTTTTTCCTGTTAATCCTAGCATGATAAAGAAGATTCAAAGAGAGTGAGATGCCAGCTCCTTTCATTCAGTCAGTAGCTTCAAACATTTCTGGTATATGAAAAACATGTTT
The DNA here is from genome assembly GCF_046119375.1 of Phyllobates terribilis. Lineage (NCBI taxonomy): Eukaryota > Metazoa > Chordata > Amphibia > Anura > Dendrobatidae > Phyllobates > Phyllobates terribilis. Next base: position 19,430 of record NW_027370181.1, read on the forward strand.
TTCAATGGCAAAAATCAATGAATATTGTAAATGCACAAACAGTAATATCTCCACATTGCAAGGTGCAATTCTGAAATTTTTTGCTTTTTCCTGCTAATCCTAGCATGATAAAGAAGATTCAAAGAGAGTGAGATGCCAGCTCCTTTCATTCAGTCAGTAGCTTCAAACATTTCTGGACGTTTTTCAATGGCAAAAATCAATGAATATTGTAAATGCACAAACAGTAATATCTCCACATTGCAAGGTGCAATTCTGAAATTTTTTGCTTTTTCCTGCTAATCCTAGCATGATAAAGAAGATTCAAAGAGAGTGAGATGCCAGCTCCTTTCATTCAGTCAGTAGCTTCAAACATTTCTGGTATATGAAAAACATGTTTTTCAATGGCAAAAATCAATGAATATTGTAAATGCACAAACAGTAATATCTCCACATTGCACGGTGCAATTCTGAAATTTTTAGCTTTTTCCTGTTAATCCTAGCATGATAAAGAAGATTCAGAGAGTGAGATGCCAGCTCCTTTCATTCAGTCAGTAGCTTCAAACATTTCTGGTATATGAAAAACATGTTTTTCAATGGCAAAAATCAATGAATATTGTAAATGCACAAACAGTAATATCTCCACATTGCAAGGTGCAATTCTGAAATTTTTTGCTTTTTCCTGTTAATCCTAGCATGATAAAGAAGATTCAAAGAGAGTGAGATGCCAGCTCCTTTCATTCAGTCAGTAGCTTCAAACATTTCTGGTATATGAAAAACATGTTTTTCAATGGCAAAAATCAATGAATATTGTAAATGCACAAACAGTAATATCTCCACATTGCAAGGTGCAATTCTGAAATTTTTTGCTTTTTCCTGCTAATCCTAGCATGATAAAGAAGATTCAAAGAGAGTGAGATGCCAGCTCCTTTCATTCAGTCAGTAGCTTCAAACATTTCTGGTATATGAAAAACATGTTTTTCAATGGCAAAAATCAATGAATATTGTAAATGCACAAACAGTAATATCTCCACATTGCACGGTGCAATTCTGAAATTTTTAGCTTTTTCCTGTTAATCCTAGCATGATAAAGAAGATTCAAAGAGAGTGAGATGCCAGCTCCTTTCATTCAGTCAGTAGCTTCAAACATTTCTGGTATATGAAAAACATGTTTTTCAATGGCAAAAATCAATGAATATTGTAAATGCACAAACAGTAATATCTCCACATTGCAAGGTGCAATTCTGAAATTTTTTGCTTTTTCCTGTTAATCCTAGCATGATAAAGAAGATTCAAAGAGAGTGAGATGCCAGCTCCTTTCATTCAGTCAGTAGCTTCAAACATTTCTGGTATATGAAAAACATGTTTTTCAATGGCAAAAATCAATGAATATTGTAAATGCACAAACAGTAATATCTCCACATTGCAAGGTGCAATTCTGAAATTTTTTGCTTTTTCCTGTTAATCCTAGCATGATAAAGAAGATTCAAAGAGAGTGAGATGCCAGCTCCTTTCATTCAGTCAGTAGCTTCAAACATTTCTGGTATATGAAAAACATGTTTTTCAATGGCAAAAATCAATGAATATTGTAAATGCACAAACAGTAATATCTCCACATTGCAAGGTGCAATTCTGAAATTTTTTGCTTTTTCCTGCTAATCCTAGCATGATAAAGAAGATTCAAAGAGAGTGAGATGCCAGCTCCTTTCATTCAGTCAGTAGCTTCAAACATTTCTGGTATATGAAAAACATGTTTTTCAATGGCAAAAATCAATGAATATTGTAAATGCACAAACAGTAATATCTCCACATTGCACCGTGCAATTCTGAAATTTTTAGCTTTTTCCTGTTAATCCTAGCATGATAAAGAAGATTCAAAGAGAGTGAGATGCCAGCTCCTTTCATTCAGTCAGTAGCTTCAAACATTTCTGGTATATGAAAAACATGTTTTTCAATGGCAAAAATCAATGAATATTGTAAATGCACAAACAGTAATATCTCCACATTGCAAGGTGCAATTCTGAAATTTTTTGCTTTTTCCTGCTAATCCTAGCATGATAAAGAAGATTCAAAGAGAGTGAGATGCCAGCTCCTTTCATTCAGTCAGTAGCTTCAAACATTTCTGGACGTTTTTCAATGGCAAAAATCAATGAATATTGTAAATGCACAAACAGTAATATCTCCACATTGCAAGGTGCAATTCTGAAATTTTTTGCTTTTTCCTGTTAATCCTAGCATGATAAAGATTCAAAGAGAGTGAGATGCCAGCTCCTTTCATTCAGTCAGTAGCTTCAAACATTTCTGGTATATGAAAAACGTTTTTCAATGGCAAAAATCAATGAATATTGTAAATGCACAAACAGTAATATCTCCACATTGCAAGGTGCAATTCTGAAATTTTTTGCTTTTTCCTGTTAATCCTAGCATGATAAAGAAGATTCAATGAGATTGAGATGCCAGCTCCTTTCATTCAGTCAGTAGCTTCAAACATTTCTGGTATATGAAAAACATGTTTTTCAATGGCAAAAATCAATGAATATTGTAAATGCACAAACAGTAATATCTCCACATTGCAAGGTGCAATTCTGAAATTTTTTGCTTTTTCCTGCTAATCCTAGCATGATAAAGAAGATTCAAAGAGAGTGAGATGCCAGCTCCTTTCATTCAGTCAGTAGCTTCAAACATTTCTGGTATATGAAAAACATGTTTTTCAATGGCAAAAATCAATGAATATTGTAAATGCACAAACAGTAATATCTCCACATTGCACGGTGCAATTCTGAAATTTTTTGCTTTTTCCTGTTAATCCTAGCATGATAAAGAAGATTCAAAGAGAGTGAGATGCCAGCTCCTTTCATTCAGTCAGTAGCTTCAAACATTTCTGGTATATGAAAAACATGTTTTTCAATGGCAAAAATCAATGAATATTGTAAATGCACAAACAGTAATATCTCCACATTGCAAGGTGCAATTCTGAAATTTTTTGCTTTTTCCTGTTAATCCTAGCATGATAAAGAAGATTCAATGAGATTGAGATGCCAGCTCCTTTCATTCAGTCAGTAGCTTCAAACATTTCTGGTATATGAAAAACATGTTTTTCAATGGCAAAAATCAATGAATATTGTAAATGCACAAACAGTAATATCTCCACATTGCAAGGTGCAATTCTGAAATTTTTTGCTTTTTCCTGCTAATCCTAGCATGATAAAGAAGATTCAAAGAGAGTGAGATGCCAGCTCCTTTCATTCAGTCAGTAGCTTCAAACATTTCTGGTATATGAAAAACATGTTTTTCAATGGCAAAAATCAATGAATATTGTAAATGCACAAACAGTAATATCTCCACATTGCAAGGTGCAATTCTGAAATTTTTTGCTTTTTCCTGCTAATCCTAGCATGAAAAAGAAGATTCAAAGAGAGTGAGATGCCAGCTCCTTTCATTCAGTCAGTAGCTTCAAACATTTCTGGTATATGAAAAACATGTTTTTCAATGGCAAAAATCAATGAATATTGTAAATGCACAAACAGTAATATCTCCACATTGCAAGGTGCAATTCTGAAATTTTTTGCTTTTTCCTGCTAATCCTAGCATGATAAAGAAGATTCAAAGAGAGTGAGATGCCAGCTCCTTTCATTCAGTCAGTAGCTTCAAACATTTCTGGTATATGAAAAACATGTTTTTCAATGCAAAAATCAATGAATATTGTAAATGCACAAACAGTAATATCTCCACATTGCACGGTGCAATTCTGAAATTTTTAGCTTTTTCCTGTTAATCCTAGCATGATAAAGAAGATTCAAAGAGAGTGAGATGCCAGCTCCTTTCATTCAGTCAGTAGCTTCAAACATTTCTGGTATATGAAAAACGTTTTTCAATGGCAAAAATCAATGAATATTGTAAATGCACAAACAGTAATATCTCCACATTGCAAGGTGCAATTCTGAAATTTTTTGCTTTTTCCTGCTAATCCTAGCATGATAAAGAAGATTCAAAGAGAGTGAGATGCCAGCTCCTTTCATTCAGTCAGTAGCTTCAAACATTTCTGGACGTTTTTCAATGGCAAAAATCAATGAATATTGTAAATGCACAAACAGTAATATCTCCACATTGCAAGGTGCAATTCTGAAATTTTTTGCTTTTTCCTGCTAATCCTAGCATGATAAAGAAGATTCAAAGAGAGTGAGATGCCAGCTCCTTTCATTCAGTCAGTAGCTTCAAACATTTCTGGTATATGAAAAACATGTTTTTCAATGGCAAAAATCAATGAATATTGTAAATGCACAAACAGTAATATCTCCACATTGCACGGTGCAATTCTGAAATTTTTAGCTTTTTCCTGTTAATCCTAGCATGATAAAGAAGATTCAGAGAGTGAGATGCCAGCTCCTTTCATTCAGTCAGTAGCTTCAAACATTTCTGGTATATGAAAAACATGTTTTTCAATGGCAAAAATCAATGAATATTGTAAATGCACAAACAGTAATATCTCCACATTGCAAGGTGCAATTCTGAAATTTTTTGCTTTTTCCTGTTAATCCTAGCATGATAAAGAAGATTCAAAGAGAGTGAGATGCCAGCTCCTTTCATTCAGTCAGTAGCTTCAAACATTTCTGGTATATGAAAAACATGTTTTTCAATGGCAAAAATCAATGAATATTGTAAATGCACAAACAGTAATATCTCCACATTGCAAGGTGCAATTCTGAAATTTTTTGCTTTTTCCTGCTAATCCTAGCATGATAAAGAAGATTCAAAGAGAGTGAGATGCCAGCTCCTTTCATTCAGTCAGTAGCTTCAAACATTTCTGGTATATGAAAAACATGTTTTTCAATGGCAAAAATCAATGAATATTGTAAATGCACAAACAGTAATATCTCCACATTGCACGGTGCAATTCTGAAATTTTTAGCTTTTTCCTGTTAATCCTAGCATGATAAAGAAGATTCAAAGAGAGTGAGATGCCAGCTCCTTTCATTCAGTCAGTAGCTTCAAACATTTCTGGTATATGAAAAACATGTTTTTCAATGGCAAAAATCAATGAATATTGTAAATGCACAAACAGTAATATCTCCACATTGCAAGGTGCAATTCTGAAATTTTTTGCTTTTTCCTGTTAATCCTAGCATGATAAAGAAGATTCAAAGAGAGTGAGATGCCAGCTCCTTTCATTCAGTCAGTAGCTTCAAACATTTCTGGTATATGAAAAACATGTTTTTCAATGGCAAAAATCAATGAATATTGTAAATGCACAAACAGTAATATCTCCACATTGCAAGGTGCAATTCTGAAATTTTTTGCTTTTTCCTGCTAATCCTAGCATGATAAAGAAGATTCAAAGAGAGTGAGATGCCAGCTCCTTTCATTCAGTCAGTAGCTTCAAACATTTCTGGACGTTTTTCAATGGCAAAAATCAATGAATATTGTAAATGCACAAACAGTAATATCTCCACATTGCAAGGTGCAATTCTGAAATTTTTTGCTTTTTCCTGCTAATCCTAGCATGATAAAGAAGATTCAAAGAGAGTGAGATGCCAGCTCCTTTCATTCAGTCAGTAGCTTCAAACATTTCTGGTATATGAAAAACATGTTTTTCAATGGCAAAAATCAATGAATATTGTAAATGCACAAACAGTAATATCTCCACATTGCAAGGTGCAATTCTGAAATTTTTTGCTTTTTCCTGCTAATCCTAGCATGATAAAGAAGATTCAAAGAGAGTGAGATGCCAGCTCCTTTCATTCAGTCAGTAGCTTCAAACATTTCTGGTATATGAAAAACGTTTTTCAATGGCAAAAATCAATGAATATTGTAAATGCACAAACAGTAATATCTCCACATTGCAAGGTGCAATTCTGAAATTTTTTGCTTTTTCCTGTTAATCCTAGCATGATAAAGAAGATTCAAAGAGAGTGAGATGCCAGCTCCTTTCATTCAGTCAAGTAGCTTCAAACATTTCTGGTATATGAAAAACATGTTTTTCAATGGCAAAAATCAATGAATATTGTAAATGCACAAACAGTAATATCTCCACATTGCAAGGTGCAATTCTGAAATTTTTTGCTTTTTCCTGCTAGTCCTAGCATGATAAAGAATATTCAAAGAGAGTGAGATGCCAGCTCCTTTCATTCAGTCAGTAGCTTCAAACATTTCTGGTATATGAAAAACATGTTTTTCAATGGCAAAAATCAATGAATATTGTAAATGCACAAACAGTAATATCTCCACATTGCAAGGTGCAATTCTGAAATTTTTTGCTTTTTCCTGCTAATCCTAGCATGATAAAGAAGATTCAAAGAGAGTGAGATGCCAGCTCCTTTCATTCAGTCAGTAGCTTCAAACATTTCTGGTATATGAAAAACATGTTTTTCAATGGCAAAAATCAATGAATATTGTAAATGCACAAACAGTAATATCTCCACATTGCACGGTGCAATTCTGAAATTTTTAGCTTTTTCCTGTTAATCCTAGCATGATAAAGAAGATTCAAAGAGAGTGAGATGCCAGCTCCTTTCATTCAGTCAGTAGCTTCAAACATTTCTGGTATATGAAAAACATGTTTTTCAATGGCAAAAATCAATGAATATTGTAAATGCACAAACAGTAATATCTCCACATTGCAAGGTGCAATTCTGAAATTTTTTGCTTTTTCCTGCTAATCCTAGCATGATAAAGAAGATTCAAAGAGAGTGAGATGCCAGCTCCTTTCATTCAGTCAGTAGCTTCAAACATTTCTGGTATATGAAAAACATGTTTTTCAATGGCAAAAATCAATGAATATTGTAAATGCACAAACAGTAATATCTCCACATTGCACGGTGCAATTCTGAAATTTTTAGCTTTTTCCTGTTAATCCTAGCATGATAAAGAAGATTCAAAGAGAGTGAGATGCCAGCTCCTTTCATTCAGTCAGTAGCTTCAAACATTTCTGGTATATGAAAAACATGTTTTTCAATGGCAAAAATCAATGAATATTGTAAATGCACAAACAGTAATATCTCCACATTGCAAGGTGCAATTCTGAAATTTTTTGCTTTTTCCTGTTAATCCTAGCATGATAAAGAAGATTCAAAGAGAGTGAGATGCCAGCTCCTTTCATTCAGTCAGTAGCTTCAAACATTTCTGGTATATGAAAAACGTTTTTCAATGGCAAAAATCAATGAATATTGTAAATGCACAAACAGTAATATCTCCACATTGCAAGGTGCAATTCTGAAATTTTTTGCTTTTTCCTGCTAATCCTAGCATGATAAAGAAGATTCAAAGAGAGTGAGATGCCAGCTCCTTTCATTCAGTAAGTAGCTTCAAACATTTCTGGTATATGAAAAACATGTTTTTCAATGGCAAAAATCAATGAATATTGTAAATGCACAAACAGTAATATCTCCACATTGCACGGTGCAATTCTGAAATTTTTAGCTTTTTCCTGTTAATCCTAGCATGATAAAGAAGATTCAAAGAGAGTGAGATGCCAGCTCCTTTCATTCAGTCAGTAGCTTCAAACATTTCTGGTATATGAAAAACATGTTTTTCAATGGCAAAAATCAATGAATATTGTAAATGCACAAACAGTAATATCTCCACATTGCAAGGTGCAATTCTGAAATTTTTTGCTTTTTCCTGCTAATCCTAGCATGATAAAGAAGATTCAAAGAGAGTGAGATGCCAGCTCCTTTCATTCAGTCAGTAGCTTCAAACATTTCTGGTAAGAAAAACATATTTTTCAATGGCAAAAATCAATGAATATTGTAAATGCACAAACAGTAATATCTCCACATTGCAAGGTGCAATTCTGAAATTTTTTGCTTTTTCCTGCTAATCCTAGCATGATAAAGAAGATTCAAAGAGAGTGAGATGCCAGCTCCTTTCATTCAGTCAGTAGCTTCAAACATTTCTGGTATATGAAAAACATGTTTTTCAATGGCAAAAATCAATGAATATTGTAAATGCACAAACAGTAATATCTCCACATTGCACGGTGCAATTCTGAAATTTTTAGCTTTTTCCTGTTAATCCTAGCATGATAAAGAAGATTCAGAGAGTGAGATGCCAGCTCCTTTCATTCAGTCAGTAGCTTCAAACATTTCTGGTATATGAAAAACATGTTTTTCAATGGCAAAAATCAATGAATATTGTAAATGCACAAACAGTAATATCTCCACATTGCAAGGTGCAATTCTGAAATTTTTTGCTTTTTCCTGTTAATCCTAGCATGATAAAGAAGATTCAAAGAGAGTGAGATGCCAGCTCCTTTCATTCAGTCAGTAGCTTCAAACATTTCTGGTATATGAAAAACATGTTTTTCAATGGCAAAAATCAATGAATATTGTAAATGCACAAACAGTAATATCTCCACATTGCAAGGTGCAATTCTGAAATTTTTTGCTTTTTCCTGCTAATCCTAGCATGATAAAGAAGATTCAAAGAGAGTGAGATGCCAGCTCCTTTCATTCAGTCAGTAGCTTCAAACATTTCTGGACGTTTTTCAATGGCAAAAATCAATGAATATTGTAAATGCACAAACAGTAATATCTCCACATTGCAAGGTGCAATTCTGAAATTTTTTGCTTTTTCCTGCTAATCCTAGCATGATAAAGAAGATTCAAAGAGAGTGAGATGCCAGCTCCTTTCATTCAGTCAGTAGCTTCAAACATTTCTGGTATATGAAAAACATGTTTTTCAATGGCAAAAATCAATGAATATTGTAAATGCACAAACAGTAATATCTCCACATTGCACGGTGCAATTCTGAAATTTTTAGCTTTTTCCTGTTAATCCTAGCATGATAAAGAAGATTCAAAGAGAGTGAGATGCCAGCTCCTTTCATTCAGTCAGTAGCTTCAAACATTTCTGGTATATGAAAAACATGTTTTTCAATGGCAAAAATCAATGAATATTGTAAATGCACAAACAGTAATATCTCCACATTGCAAGGTGCAATTCTGAAATTTTTTGCTTTTTCCTGTTAATCCTAGCATGATAAAGAAGATTCAAAGAGAGTGAGATGCCAGCTCCTTTCATTCAGTCAGTAGCTTCAAACATTTCTGGTATATGAAAAACGTTTTTCAATGGCAAAAATCAATGAATATTGTAAATGCACAAACAGTAATATCTCCACATTGCAAGGTGCAATTCTGAAATTTTTTGCTTTTTCCTGCTAATCCTAGCATGATAAAGAAGATTCAAAGAGAGTGAGATGCCAGCTCCTTTCATTCAGTCAGTAGCTTCAAACATTTCTGGTATATGAAAAACATGTTTTTCAATGGCAAAAATCAATGAATATTGTAAATGCACAAACAGTAATATCTCCACATTGCACGGTGCAATTCTGAAATTTTTTGCTTTTTCCTGTTAATCCTAGCATGATAAAGAAGATTCAAAGAGAGTGAGATGCCAGCTCCTTTCATTCAGTCAGTAGCTTCAAACATTTCTGGTATATGAAAAACATGTTTTTCAATGGCAAAAATCAATGAATATTGTAAATGCACAAACAGTAATATCTCCACATTGCAAGGTGCAATTCTGAAATTTTTTGCTTTTTCCTGCTAATCCTAGCATGATAAAGAAGATTCAAAGAGAGTGAGATGCCAGCTCCTTTCATTCAGTCAGTAGCTTCAAACATTTCTGGACGTTTTTCAATGGCAAAAATCAATGAATATTGTAAATGCACAAACAGTAATATCTCCACATTGCAAGGTGCAATTCTGAAATTTTTTGCTTTTTCCTGCTAATCCTAGCATGATAAAGAAGATTCAAAGAGAGTGAGATGCCAGCTCCTTTCATTCAGTCAGTAGCTTCAAACATTTCTGGTATATGAAAAACATGTTTTTCAATGGCAAAAATCAATGAATATTGTAAATGCACAAACAGTAATATCTCCACATTGCAAGGTGCAATTCTGAAATTTTTTGCTTTTTCCTGCTAATCCTAGCATGATAAAGAAGATTCAAAGAGAGTGAGATGCCAGCTCCTTTCATTCAGTCAGTAGCTTCAAACATTTCTGGTATATGAAAAACGTTTTTCAATGGCAAAAATCAATGAATATTGTAAATGCACAAACAGTAATATCTCCACATTGCAAGGTGCAATTCTGAAATTTTTTGCTTTTTCCTGTTAATCCTAGCATGATAAAGAAGATTCAAAGAGAGTGAGATGCCAGCTCCTTTCATTCAGTCAAGTAGCTTCAAACATTTCTGGTATATGAAAAACATGTTTTTCAATGGCAAAAATCAATGAATATTGTAAATGCACAAACAGTAATATCTCCACATTGCAAGGTGCAATTCTGAAATTTTTTGCTTTTTCCTGCTAATCCTAGCATGATAAAGAATATTCAAAGAGAGTGAGATGCCAGCTCCTTTCATTCAGTCAGTAGCTTCAAACATTTCTGGTATATGAAAAACATGTTTTTCAATGGCAAAAATCAATGAATATTGTAAATGCACAAACAGTAATATCTCCACATTGCAAGGTGCAATTCTGAAATTTTTTGCTTTTTCCTGCTAATCCTAGCATGATAAAGAAGATTCAAAGAGAGTGAGATGCCAGCTCCTTTCATTCAGTCAGTAGCTTCAAACATTTCTGGTATATGAAAAACATGTTTTTCAATGGCAAAAATCAATGAATATTGTAAATGCACAAACAGTAATATCTCCACATTGCACGGTGCAATTCTGAAATTTTTAGCTTTTTCCTGTTAATCCTAGCATGATAAAGAAGATTCAAAGAGAGTGAGATGCCAGCTCCTTTCATTCAGTCAGTAGCTTCAAACATTTCTGGTATATGAAAAACATGTTTTTCAATGGCAAAAATCAATGAATATTGTAAATGCACAAACAGTAATATCTCCACATTGCAAGGTGCAATTCTGAAATTTTTTGCTTTTTCCTGCTAATCCTAGCATGATAAAGAAGATTCAAAGAGAGTGAGATGCCAGCTCCTTTCATTCAGTCAGTAGCTTCAAACATTTCTGGTATATGAAAAACATGTTTTTCAATGGCAAAAATCAATGAATATTGTAAATGCACAAACAGTAATATCTCCACATTGCACGGTGCAATTCTGAAATTTTTAGCTTTTTCCTGTTAATCCTAGCATGATAAAGAAGATTCAAAGAGAGTGAGATGCCAGCTCCTTTCATTCAGTCAGTAGCTTCAAACATTTCTGGTATATGAAAAACGTTTTTCAATGGCAAAAATCAATGAATATTGTAAATGCACAAACAGTAATATCTCCACATTGCAAGGTGCAATTCTGAAATTTTTTGCTTTTTCCTGTTAATCCTAGCATGATAAAGAAGATTCAAAGAGAGTGAGATGCCAGCTCCTTTCATTCAGTCAGTAGCTTCAAACATTTCTGGTATATGAAAAACGTTTTTCAATGGCAAAAATCAATGAATATTGTAAATGCACAAACAGTAATATCTCCACATTGCAAGGTGCAATTCTGAAATTTTTTGCTTTTTCCTGCTAATCCTAGCATGATAAAGAAGATTCAAAGAGAGTGAGATGCCAGCTCCTTTCATTCAGTAAGTAGCTTCAAACATTTCTGGTATATGAAAAACATGTTTTTCAATGGCAAAAATCAATGAATATTGTAAATGCACAAACAGTAATATCTCCACATTGCACGGTGCAATTCTGAAATTTTTAGCTTTTTCCTGTTAATCCTAGCATGATAAAGAAGATTCAAAGAGAGTGAGATGCCAGCTCCTTTCATTCAGTCAGTAGCTTCAAACATTTCTGGTATATGAAAAACATGTTTTTCAATGGCAAAAATCAATGAATATTGTAAATGCACAAACAGTAATATCTCCACATTGCAAGGTGCAATTCTGAAATTTTTTGCTTTTTCCTGCTAATCCTAGCATGATAAAGAAGATTCAAAGAGAGTGAGATGCCAGCTCCTTTCATTCAGTCAGTAGCTTCAAACATTTCTGGACGTTTTTCAATGGCAAAAATCAATGAATATTGTAAATGCACAAACAGTAATATCTCCACATTGCAAGGTGCAATTCTGAAATTTTTTGCTTTTTCCTGCTAATCCTAGCATGATAAAGAAGATTCAAAGAGAGTGAGATGCCAGCTCCTTTCATTCAGTCAGTAGCTTCAAACATTTCTGGTATATGAAAAACATGTTTTTCAATGGCAAAAATCAATGAATATTGTAAATGCACAAACAGTAATATCTCCACATTGCACGGTGCAATTCTGAAATTTTTAGCTTTTTCCTGTTAATCCTAGCATGATAAAGAAGATTCAGAGAGTGAGATGCCAGCTCCTTTCATTCAGTCAGTAGCTTCAAACATTTCTGGTATATGAAAAACATGTTTTTCAATGGCAAAAATCAATGAATATTGTAAATGCACAAACAGTAATATCTCCACATTGCAAGGTGCAATTCTGAAATTTTTTGCTTTTTCCTGTTAATCCTAGCATGATAAAGAAGATTCAAAGAGAGTGAGATGCCAGCTCCTTTCATTCAGTCAGTAGCTTCAAACATTTCTGGTATATGAAAAACATGTTTTTCAATGGCAAAAATCAATGAATATTGTAAATGCACAAACAGTAATATCTCCACATTGCAAGGTGCAATTCTGAAATTTTTTGCTTTTTCCTGCTAATCCTAGCATGATAAAGAAGATTCAAAGAGAGTGAGATGCCAGCTCCTTTCATTCAGTCAGTAGCTTCAAACATTTCTGGACGTTTTTCAATGGCAAAAATCAATGAATATTGTAAATGCACAAACAGTAATATCTCCACATTGCAAGGTGCAATTCTGAAATTTTTTGCTTTTTCCTGCTAATCCTAGCATGATAAAGAAGATTCAAAGAGAGTGAGATGCCAGCTCCTTTCATTCAGTCAGTAGCTTCAAACATTTCTGGTATATGAAAAACATGTTTTTCAATGGCAAAAATCAATGAATATTGTAAATGCACAAACAGTAATATCTCCACATTGCACGGTGCAATTCTGAAATTTTTAGCTTTTTCCTGTTAATCCTAGCATGATAAAGAAGATTCAAAGAGAGTGAGATGCCAGCTCCTTTCATTCAGTCAGTAGCTTCAAACATTTCTGGTATATGAAAAACATGTTTTTCAATGGCAAAAATCAATGAATATTGTAAATGCACAAACAGTAATATCTCCACATTGCAAGGTGCAATTCTGAAATTTTTTGCTTTTTCCTGTTAATCCTAGCATGATAAAGAAGATTCAAAGAGAGTGAGATGCCAGCTCCTTTCATTCAGTCAGTAGCTTCAAACATTTCTGGTATATGAAAAACGTTTTTCAATGGCAAAAATCAATGAATATTGTAAATGCACAAACAGTAATATCTCCACATTGCAAGGTGCAATTCTGAAATTTTTTGCTTTTTCCTGCTAATCCTAGCATGATAAAGAAGATTCAAAGAGAGTGAGATGCCAGCTCCTTTCATTCAGTCAGTAGCTTCAAACATTTCTGGTATATGAAAAACATGTTTTTCAATGGCAAAAATCAATGAATATTGTAAATGCACAAACAGTAATATCTCCACATTGCACGGTGCAATTCTGAAATTTTTTGCTTTTTCCTGTTAATCCTAGCATGATAAAGAAGATTCAAAGAGAGTGAGATGCCAGCTCCTTTCATTCAGTCAGTAGCTTCAAACATTTCTGGTATATGAAAAACATGTTTTTCAATGGCAAAAATCAATGAATATTGTAAATGCACAAACAGTAATATCTCCACATTGCAAGGTGCAATTCTGAAATTTTTTGCTTTTTCCTGCTAATCCTAGCATGATAAAGAAGATTCAAAGAGAGTGAGATGCCAGCTCCTTTCATTCAGTCAGTAGCTTCAAACATTTCTGGACGTTTTTCAATGGCAAAAATCAATGAATATTGTAAATGCACAAACAGTAATATCTCCACATTGCAAGGTGCAATTCTGAAATTTTTTGCTTTTTCCTGCTAATCCTAGCATGATAAAGAAGATTCAAAGAGAGTGAGATGCCAGCTCCTTTCATTCAGTCAGTAGCTTCAAACATTTCTGGTATATGAAAAACATGTTTTTCAATGGCAAAAATCAATGAATATTGTAAATGCACAAACAGTAATATCTCCACATTGCACAGTGCAATTCTGAAATTTTTAGCTTTTTCCTGTTAATCCTAGCATGATAAAGAAGATTCAGAGAGTGAGATGCCAGCTCCTTTCATTCAGTCAGTAGCTTCAAACATTTCTGGTATATGAAAAACATGTTTTTCAATGGCAAAAATCAATGAATATTGTAAATGCACAAACAGTAATATCTCCACATTGCAAGGTGCAATTCTGAAATTTTTTGCTTTTTCCTGTTAATCCTAGCATGATAAAGAAGATTCAAAGAGAGTGAGATGCCAGCTCCTTTCATTCAGTCAGTAGCTTCAAACATTTCTGGTATATGAAAAACATGTTTTTCAATGGCAAAAATCAATGAATATTGTAAATGCACAAACAGTAATATCTCCACATTGCAAGGTGCAATTCTGAAATTTTTTGCTTTTTCCTGCTAATCCTAGCATGATAAAGAAGATTCAAAGAGAGTGAGATGCCAGCTCCTTTCATTCAGTCAGTAGCTTCAAACATTTCTGGTATATGAAAAACGTTTTTCAATGGCAAAAATCAATGAATATTGTAAATGCACAAACAGTAATATCTCCACATTGCACGGTGCAATTCTGAAATTTTTAGCTTTTTCCTGTTAATCCTAGCATGATAAAGAAGATTCAAAGAGAGTGAGATGCCAGCTCCTTTCATTCAGTCAGTAGCTTCAAACATTTCTGGTATATGAAAAACGTTTTTCAATGGCAAAAATCAATGAATATTGTAAATGCACAAACAGTAATATCTCCACATTGCAAGGTGCAATTCTGAAATTTTTTGCTTTTTCCTGTTAATCCTAGCATGATAAAGAAGATTCAAAGAGAGTGAGATGCCAGCTCCTTTCATTCAGTCAGTAGCTTCAAACATTTCTGGTATATGAAAAACATGTTTTTCAATGGCAAAAATCAATGAATATTGTAAATGCACAAACAGTAATATCTCCACATTGCAAGGTGCAATTCTGAAATTTTTTGCTTTTTCCTGCTAATCCTAGCATGATAAAGAAGATTCAAAGAGAGTGAGATGCCAGCTCCTTTCATTCAGTCAGTAGCTTCAAACATTTCTGGTATATGAAAAACGTTTTTCAATGGCAAAAATCAATGAATATTGTAAATGCACAAACAGTAATATCTCCACATTGCACGGTGCAATTCTGAAATTTTTAGCTTTTTCCTGTTAATCCTAGCATGATAAAGAAGATTCAAAGAGAGTGAGATGCCAGCTCCTTTCATTCAGTCAGTAGCTTCAAACATTTCTGGACGTTTTTCAATGGCAAAAATCAATGAATATTGTAAATGCACAAACAGTAATATCTCCACATTGCAAGGTGCAATTCTGAAATTTTTTGCTTTTTCCTGCTAATCCTAGCATGATAAAGAAGATTCAAAGAGAGTGAGATGCCAGCTCCTTTCATTCAGTCAGTAGCTTCAAACATTTCTGGTATATGAAAAACATGTTTTTCAATGGCAAAAATCAATGAATATTGTAAATGCACAAACAGTAATATCTCCACATTGCAAGGTGCAATTCTGAAATTTTTTGCTTTTTCCTGCTAATCCTAGCATGATAAAGAAGATTCAAAGAGAGTGAGATGCCAGCTCCTTTCATTCAGTCAGTAGCTTCAAACATTTCTGGTATATGAAAAACGTTTTTCAATGGCAAAAATCAATGAATATTGTAAATGCACAAACAGTAATATCTCCACATTGCAAGGTGCAATTCTGAAATTTTTTGCTTTTTCCTGTTAATCCTAGCATGATAAAGAAGATTCAAAGAGAGTGAGATGCCAGCTCCTTTCATTCAGTCAAGTAGCTTCAAACATTTCTGGTATATGAAAAACATGTTTTTCAATGGCAAAAATCAATGAATATTGTAAATGCACAAACAGTAATATCTCCACATTGCAAGGTGCAATTCTGAAATTTTTTGCTTTTTCCTGCTAATCCTAGCATGATAAAGAATATTCAAAGAGAGTGAGATGCCAGCTCCTTTCATTCAGTCAGTAGCTTCAAACATTTCTGGTATATGAAAAACATGTTTTTCAATGGCAAAAATCAATGAATATTGTAAATGCACAAACAGTAATATCTCCACATTGCAAGGTGCAATTCTGAAATTTTTTGCTTTTTCCTGCTAATCCTAGCATGATAAAGAAGATTCAAAGAGAGTGAGATGCCAGCTCCTTTCATTCAGTCAGTAGCTTCAAACATTTCTGGTATATGAAAAACATGTTTTTCAATGGCAAAAATCAATGAATATTGTAAATGCACAAACAGTAATATCTCCACATTGCACGGTGCAATTCTGAAATTTTTAGCTTTTTCCTGTTAATCCTAGCATGATAAAGAAGATTCAAAGAGAGTGAGATGCCAGCTCCTTTCATTCAGTCAGTAGCTTCAAACATTTCTGGTATATGAAAAACATGTTTTTCAATGGCAAAAATCAATGAATATTGTAAATGCACAAACAGTAATATCTCCACATTGCAAGGTGCAATTCTGAAATTTTTTGCTTTTTCCTGCTAATCCTAGCATGATAAAGAAGATTCAAAGAGAGTGAGATGCCAGCTCCTTTCATTCAGTCAGTAGCTTCAAACATTTCTGGTATATGAAAAACATGTTTTTCAATGGCAAAAATCAATGAATATTGTAAATGCACAAACAGTAATATCTCCACATTGCACGGTGCAATTCTGAAATTTTTAGCTTTTTCCTGTTAATCCTAGCATGATAAAGAAGATTCAAAGAGAGTGAGATGCCAGCTCCTTTCATTCAGTCAGTAGCTTCAAACATTTCTGGTATATGAAAAACATGTTTTTCAATGGCAAAAATCAATGAATATTGTAAATGCACAAACAGTAATATCTCCACATTGCAAGGTGCAATTCTGAAATTTTTTGCTTTTTCCTGTTAATCCTAGCATGATAAAGAAGATTCAAAGAGAGTGAGATGCCAGCTCCTTTCATTCAGTCAGTAGCTTCAAACATTTCTGGTATATGAAAAACGTTTTTCAATGGCAAAAATCAATGAATATTGTAAATGCACAAACAGTAATATCTCCACATTGCAAGGTGCAATTCTGAAATTTTTTGCTTTTTCCTGCTAATCCTAGCATGATAAAGAAGATTCAAAGAGAGTGAGATGCCAGCTCCTTTCATTCAGTCAGTAGCTTCAAACATTTCTGGTATATGAAAAACATGTTTTTCAATGGCAAAAATCAATGAATATTGTAAATGCACAAACAGTAATATCTCCACATTGCACGGTGCAATTCTGAAATTTTTTGCTTTTTCCTGTTAATCCTAGCATGATAAAGAAGATTCAAAGAGAGTGAGATGCCAGCTCCTTTCATTCAGTCAGTAGCTTCAAACATTTCTGGTATATGAAAAACATGTTTTTCAATGGCAAAAATCAATGAATATTGTAAATGCACAAACAGTAATATCTCCACATTGCACGGTGCAATTCTGAAATTTTTTAGCTTTTTCCTGTTAATCCTAGCATGATAAAGAAGATTCAAAGAGAGTGAGATGCCAGCTCCTTTCATTCAGTCAGTAGCTTCAAACATTTCTGGTATATGAAAAACATGTTTTTCAATGGCAAAAATCAATGAATATTGTAAATGCACAAACAGTAATATCTCCACATTGCAAGGTGCAATTCTGAAATTTTTTGCTTTTTCCTGCTAATCCTAGCATGATAAAGAAGATTCAAAGAGAGTGAGATGCCAGCTCCTTTCATTCAGTCAGTAGCTTCAAACATTTCTGGACGTTTTTCAATGGCAAAAATCAATGAATATTGTAAATGCACAAACAGTAATATCTCCACATTGCAAGGTGCAATTCTGAAATTTTTTGCTTTTTCCTGCTAATCCTAGCATGATAAAGAAGATTCAAAGAGAGTGAGATGCCAGCTCCTTTCATTCAGTCAGTAGCTTCAAACATTTCTGGTATATGAAAAACATGTTTTTCAATGGCAAAAATCAATGAATATTGTAAATGCACAAACAGTAATATCTCCACATTGCACGGTGCAATTCTGAAATTTTTAGCTTTTTCCTGTTAATCCTAGCATGATAAAGAAGATTCAGAGAGTGAGATGCCAGCTCCTTTCATT
>NW_027370182.1:0-37641 GCF_046119375.1 Phyllobates terribilis
GAAGGGGAGCTGAATCTGGTCTGAAAGGCTATTTATGGAGGGCGGTGAACGGTCGAATCACATCGGCCTGATTTCAGATCTGGAGCGGCGCCTCGTTTATCGCAGAAGCAAGTGACCGTTGACGAGCTGACGAGTAATGAGTGCCTGGAAGATAGTCGACCGTTGAGACGCTCGGTCCCTAAAATCCTGTCGGCCCCTATAATCAGTTTCCAAATTGATTTGCGCTTCACTCTATTCTGGGTACTCGGTACCCAAGGACGTGTTGTTTCAAAATCTGTGCTTGTTATCTCTTATACTTACTCGGTCCCCATACACTGATGCGTTGTGTCTCAGTTCCCATTCTCAGTAGGATAATTCAACTCGCTTAAGCACACAATATTCTCACACACACAAGGGGACATAAAAGCTCTTTTAAAAATAATAAGTGCTAAGCATATATGGGAAGGTCTTTTTTTTTGACATCTCAATGAATATTCCCAGTTGTGGCTTATATGGTCATAGGGTACGTAACATTAAGATCAAGATTAAGGGACTGGCCTATAAGCACAAATCATATCTGGGGGGCTTGATTATAAGGTTAAGAGGCGATCATTGTGCATATATATAAGGGCTTGAAAAAGAATAGCATGCATATGGATCATGTTTTAGCAAGCAATAGTGCAATCCTAGAGAGGGAGTAACTAAGCATTTATCATTTAGCATCACACAGAGCATGCGAAGGACGAATACCCCTAAGAGTATAGGCTAGGTTTGAGCACGTATTAGTCCTAAGTTCCCAAGATTAAAAGGAGCACTGAATTTACACAAGATCAAGGGAAGAGTCTTATGTGGAAGGAGATGCTTAATGAAAGGGGATCAAGACCAAGTGAAGTCCGAGTTTGATGAATGGTTCCTTGTTCAAGGCCTTGGTGAAAATGTCTGCTATTTGATCCTCAGTTCTACGCTAGGTGAGCTCGATGTGTTTCTTCTCCACATTATCTCGAAGGAAATGATGACGCACGTCAATGTTCTTGGTTCGAGAGTGGTGCAAAGGATTCTTTGAGATATTGATCGCGCTTGTGTTGTCACACCTTATTTTAATTGAGCCCATCGATATGCCAAAGTTCGTGAGTTGTTTCTTGAGCCATAGGAGTTGAGCACAACAAGAAGCTATTGCTATGTATTCTGCCTCGGTGGTGGACATAGCTACTGAGTCCTGCTTGCGAGAGCCGCAAGAGATGAGACAGGGGGCTAGGAATTGTGCCATACCTGAGGTTATCTTTTGATCAATGAGATAACCTGCATAGTCAGCATATGTGTAAATAACAAGGGTAAAATCGCAGTTCTTAAGATACCATAAACAAAGATTATCAGTCCCTTTTAGGTAACGAAGGATACGCTTGATAATAGCAACGTGCGACTCCCTTGGATCGGATTGAAAACGTGCACACAAACTCACTGCAAAAACAATATCGGTCCTAGAGGCAGTTAAGTACATTAAAGATCCTACCATACCTCTATAGAGTGTTTCATTTACCTTGGGATCGTTAAGATCTGCATCAAGCTTAGTGCCTGTGGACACTGGAGTGTGAAGGGACTTGTTGTTGTCCATCCCAAACTTCTTTATGATCTCCCTTAGGTATTTTTGTTGATGAATTTGAATGCCTTTAGCCTTTTGCACCACTTGCAGTCCAAGAAAGAAGTTGAGTTCCCCTATCATGCTCATGTTGAACTTGCTGCTCATCACGTCTTTGAATTTCTCTACAAGCGACATGTTAGTGGAACCAAAAATAATATCATCAATGTATACCTGAACCACTAGGATGTCTCCCTTATATTCATGGATGAAGAGTGTATTGTCGATTGTTCCCCTTTGTAGTTGTTGGCGAGGAGGTACTCGGAGAGACACTCATACCATGTCGTTGGTGCTTGCTTTAACCCATAGAGGGCCTTGTCCAGGAACACGTGCTTTGGGTGAGTCGAGTCCTCTAAACCTGGGGGCTGCTCCACATACACTTCTTCTTTGAGCACACCATTGAGAAAGGTCGTCTTTACATCCATTTAAAACAGCTTGAAGCCCTTGTGCGAAACGAAGGCAATAAGAAGTCGAATGGCCTCTAATCTAGCGATTGGAGCATAGGTGACATGCGTAAAACGATCGTTGTTCCTATCAAAGATAATCCAACTAAACAATCCCCTAGTAAAGTGGTAAGTCGGAGTCGAATCCCAAGAGAACCAAAACGATAGCTTATTTCTATTGTGTTACCTAGTAGTAACTAGGGGGGTTTTGTATGTTGTAATCTAAACTAGCAATAATGAAACGGTAATTGTTGGATTTGTAAACTATTATGATGGAAAGCTCACTCTTTTAGTATCAGCGCATTATTCTTATGGAAAGTTGATCATTGAATTCTATTAATCCTATATTCTTAATTATCTAATCCAGTTGTCCTACTCTTTGTTCGTAATTAGCAACTAGTCCAAATAGTCCTAGAAACCCTTGTTGTAAGCAATAACCAAAGAAATCCTAAGACTCAAAAGCGCAACAACATAAAGATCAAATATAAGTAGGCCTATGCAATACCATTGGCAAATCACCGATACTCGACATAGGTTTATAATCTCTACAAAATAAGCACTCGCAAATAGTCTATGCTAATTCTGATTGCTACCTAAAAGACAAGACTTTTCAAATCGAATTATCAAGTCTAGCAATATGAATGAATAATAATCAACCTAGTTTGCAACCTAGATAAAATCAAGACCAATCAATAGACAATAAAGCACAAGAGATCATAAAACAATGCTGAAATTATTATCAGAACATAAACATAAGAATTCTCACAAACATATCCTAGAATAATGGCCTCAACTTAAGAGTGAACTAGTAGGATCTTAGCCAGGCATAGCCAATTGAAAGCAATACATAATTATGGATGAAACTAACCAGGGGTGAAGGTGAAAGTGGCACAAAGGTGGAAGCTTTCTTCTTGACTGCTGAATTTCTAAGGATGAATTGTAAAAGTGAACAAAAGTCTCTTCTAACCTGATAACTAAGGGTTTATATAGTATCTAGTGAAAGGGAAATAAAATAACTAAAAAGAAATAATAAAATAGGGAAAAACAAATCAAATCTCGGACTTAAATCTGCAATTGGTCCGGTCCGTATCCGCGGTCTCGATCGAGACTTTTGGGTCTCGATCGCGACTTGGCTCCAGTTCTCAGAGTCGGCGTGGGTCTTGATCGTGACATTAGGGTCTCGGTTGAGACATCTTCTACTGAGGCTGATTCTCGATCACGATTTCTGGGTCTCGGTCGAGACATCTTCTCTGCAACTTGTTCTCGGTTGTGAAACCTCCTCTCGGTCGTGGGGCCTTCTCTCGAACTGGTCTTCGGTCTTCTATAAGCTTTGAGGCAACCCGGGTTTGCCTCTAGGCTTCTCCATGGGTGTAGGTGTGGTATCCTTCTCTCTAGATCCGTCCCAAATGCACTAAAGGTGAGTACAAACGAGATCTCCGTAATAAAACCACAAAATACTGCTCATGAGCATCCCGCAAATCCATAAATGAACACCATACCGGATTCCGGGAATACCACTCAATAAGCACCTAAACACACTAATCCTAAGCTAATAGTCGCTAGTTAACACCATTTAATAAGCTCGTATCAATAGGTCTCGTCATAATCGATCCCTTCTTGTTGATTGTATCCTTGTGCAACTAAACGTGCTTTGTTCCTTACCACAACTCCTGAATCATCGAGCTTGTTGCAAAAGACCCATCAAGTGCCTATGATGGTGCGATTGGAGGGCTTAGGAACTAGGCGCCAGACTTTATTTCGCTCGAACAGCTACCACCCAATCTGGATCAAGGATGGCTTCTTTCATGTTCTTAGGCTCAGTGAGTGAGACGGAGGCATTGAAGGCACAAAGGCTGGTTTCCTTAGTTGCTTCATCAATTGCTTCAATGATTGTCTCCGGAGGTGCTAGTCGAGCTACACGAGAGCGAGTGTGAATCCCAGAATGGACTGGGGTGAGCATGTTCTCTGAAGGATGGGCACCTTGTTGTTAAAAAGCTCTAGTGTAAGGCTCTGTTTTATGAATAATGTCTGAACTAGAAGGCCCTTCGTTGTCACTGTCGGAGTCAGGGTCTGAGGGAACTGAGGTTGTATAGGGAAGGGCGAGTGAATTTAAGGCTTTTGGAGGAGGGGCTCGATCAAAATCTGAGAAAGCTTCTAAGGGGGTGACTTCTGGGAATGGATCAGAGATGTTTGACGAAGAAGAGTGGAACGTTCCTTCATCAAACACTACATGTATGCTTTCCTCAAAGGTTCTTGTTCGTTGGTTGAACACCTTGTATGTTTTGCTTGTTGGGACATAACCAAGAAAGATGGCTTCATCACTTCGTGCATCAAACTTACCTAAGTTGTCTTTCCCATTGTTCAACACGTAGCACTTGCATCCAAATACCCTGAAATGAGATATGCTTGGAGGGTATCCCTTGATCAGCTCATATAGAGTCTTGCCTAGTGAGGGGCATAGAAGAGCTATGTTGGTGATGTAGAATCCATTGTTCACAACTTCAGCCCATAGAGAGGGAGTGACTCCACTTTGAAGTAGCATGGTGCGCGCCATCTCTACTAGTGTTCGGTTCTTTCTTTCAACCACTCCATTCTGTTGTGGTGTCCTAGGGGCTGAGAAGTTGTGAGCATTTCCTCTTTCAATGCAGTAGCTCAGCATCTCTCCATTTTCAAATTCAGTTCCATGATCTGATCTTATAGAGCGCACCTTCAGAGATAGAAAATTCTCAAGTAAAGCGACTAGCTCGATGAAGCGCGAGAAGGCTTGATCCTTGGAGCGCAGGAATAGGGTCCAAGTGAACCTAGAGTAGTCATCAACAATCATAAAAATGTAGCGTGCTCCACTAGGACTTTGAACACGCATTGGCCCATAGATCCATATGAAGAAGCTCAAGGGGCTTCTTTGTTGTGACGTTCTGCTTAGCTTTGAATGAGGTTCGGACTTGTTTTCCCTTGACACAATTAGCACAGTGTGTCATGTTGTCTATCTTGATAAGCGGTAGACCACAAACTAGCTCTTTTGCACGCAGCTTATGTAGAAGATGAAGATTGACGTGCCCTAGCGGTTGATGCCATAATTCCTTCTGTCTATTCATCTAAAGGCAAAAGGCTTGATCGTAGTACTCCTTCTCATACTATTCAGAAAACTAATCCACCCAGAAAATCTGAGCTTCAATGGGTTCCAACAGTTTGATTACTTATTTACAGGGAAACTTGAGCAGCGAGAGAAAATGGTACATAGATAGTGGTTGCTCATGTCACATGACTTGAGACAAGGAGAGACTGAGAAGTTTTCAAGTATATGATGGTGTAAGTGTATCATATGACGTTTTTGTCCAAGCTTAAACCTCCTAAATGACTCAAAGGCCTATCGATTTCCTGCGATATCTCACTCAATACACATATTAGTTCATAAGGCAGTTTGTTATCATTAAAACTAAGGCATTATCAGTTACAAGAGCTAAGGGGCTAGTTCATATAACTAACAATTTCCCCCTTTTTAATGATGATAAACTTAGAGTCCTAGCATAGGCATACTATAGAGGTGAGAATAGAAGTAGCTTTCAATTCCCCCTTAATCAATGAACAAGTAATAAGCATCGCCCTTTACCTGTCACATGTGCAGGATAAGCAAAATGCTAATGGATTCCCCGAAAAGCCTAAGGGTGGGGAAGTCAACACAAAGTTCAAGAGTAAGGCCAAGAAGCCTAGTAAGAAATGCCAACAAGGGTGCAATCACAAGACTGCAGATCCTAGTCGAGTCCAAGTTTGGCGAGTCAAGGCTCCAAAATACTTGGACGACTCATCCGGGAGTTGAGCTATAATAGAAGTCGAGCCACGAGTCTAAATAAGGCGCTTCTCGGGAGGCAACCCGACCTAGGTAGTTTTTTCTTTTCTTCTTTTAGCTTGCATTTTGAATTTTTAGCTTAGATTGAGCCAGTGACCATTTTACAAGAAAATAAATAAAATGTTTTGACTATATTGTGCAAAAACTGTTTTGTCCTTTAAGTTTTTTAAAATCGAATGAAAGTGAGGTTTTATGAGAATAAATTATGAGTGTGAAAAAGATAAAGAGAAATAGATCGTAAAAGAATAGAGCGGAAAGAAATATTCTATATGAGGAAATGACATAAGAAACGAAGGAAAAGTCTAGAGTGTGAAAAAGAAAGTTAAGTGAGGGAGTGTTTTAGGTCTGAGATATTCGAGGAGATCGAACCGAAAAACAAAAAAGTAGTGTGAAAAGAATGAGTTTAATGAGTGTAGTGCATTTTTGTGAGGATTGCTGAAATTTAATGGTAGACCCAAAATTACTAGAATGCCCCTACATATTCTTCTTCTTCTTCTCCCGTCAACACTCCGTAAACCATAAACACCCAAACACAATCCCTCTCCCTCTCTTTCCAATTCACAAACACAATCCCACTCACTCCCCTTAAAACCACCAAATTTCAGCCCCCAAACCACACAAAAAAACTTCCCCTTTGAATTTCAAGAAAAAGTTGAATTTTCCCTGCATCAATTTCGGCAAATGCCTAAACACTTTGAAGATCTTTGCTCATGCACTCTTTTGCAATTTCGAAGAGATTCAACCAAAATCAGCCCGCTCCACAAGTATTATTAGGTGCGCGCTTCTTCAATCTACATTTCGACAAGTCTTTTGCCGGATTTGGACAAGATTTAAGTGCGTAGCGAGTGATTCTTTGCTTGCCAAGTTCTCCCCTCCCCGGATTCTATTAAAGTGCAGTTCGGGCAGCCGCCTAAATCCCTACGGCGGCCGCCTAAAGCCCTCCGGCGCCCGCTCCTCCGTTCAAGAGCACCCCTTTTGATTTTTGCACCCCGACTCTTAATCTTAAACCCTTCAAAGGCATCAATTCCGGTGACCGCCAAAAGCATTTCACGCCCTCCGCCACAAGTTGTTCTTCATTTTTGGTAATTTTCTTCACTCGGATTATAAATTCTTAATTTAATATGTGCAAGGCCCATTGAGCTTCATCTTCAGGGGTCAACCCAATTGTGTCCTTCCTGCAAAGAACAATAGAGTGGATTCATGTGATTTCCCAACCTGGCAGCTCATCATAGGGATGACAACGGGTCGGGGATTCCCCGATCCTCGTGGGGAATTCCCGCTATGGGGACGGGGATGGGGATTTTGGGGGGATTTAAAGGGGATGGGGACAAGGATGGGGATGTTTTTTGGAAATTAACGGGGATGGGGGCGGGGGCGGAGATCAAGGTCCCTGCCCCGTCCCCACAAACGATGGGGATACCCGTAGGAGTCCCCAAAAAATAACACTTTTTTAAAATTTATATAAGTATATATTGGATTTTTATATTATTTTAGTGGTAAAATCTTATTTTCTTCTAAGATGGTATGTCTAAAATTTTTAGTCTACATAGATTAGACCTCAATGGAGTTTATATTTATCAAAATATTCTAACTTATGTGTATGATACAAGGATGGGGATTGATTTTGATAGCCGAACGAGGATGGGGACGGGGATGGGGGATTGTTTTGAGAAACGCGGATGGGGATGGGGAGTGCTCTCCCTGCTCCAAATCCGCCCCGCTGCCATCCCTAGCGGATCATAGAAAGAATTCTATTCAAGCAAAAGCCAAGAAAGCTGCCGATTCAGAAACGTTTCAGTTCAACTTGTGGAACCGCAAGATCATGAGCACAATGTCTTCGATACCAACTTCAGTCTGGAGTTGGGTATCGATGATTGCATACAAGAGATGTTCGCCCATGCCGACCTTGGGGAGTTTGTGGTAGAGTCCGCACCCACCTCTGTTAGTTGGACGCGGGAGTTTCTTTCACCTCTCCACATCGACAAGTGCACAAGGAGAATAAAGTTTAACTTGGGTGGGAATTCTCTTCAGGTGACGATAGCTGAACTTAGGAGCGTTTTTGGAGTCACCTCCACACCGGCGGTAATGGAAGAAGAGGAGCATGGTTCATATGAATTTTGACTCCGGTCCAGGGGTATGGACTACGACACCACGATCACAAATTACAACTATCAACAGTCTCACCCATGGCTTTGCCTCACCCACAAGGTGATTTTTTTGGCATTCTTTGGACATTTAGTAGTGAACAAAATATCCATCAAGGATTTGAAGACGATGTGGACTTTTATGCGTAATGGAAACATGGTGATGGATTAGGTTATATTCTTCTCAAGAAGCTGCGAGAAGTTTGAAGGAGACATTAGGGGAAAGATTTGCATTGGGGTTACGATCACATGGATTGGTGATGCTTAACCATTGAGAGTCCGATAGAGGATCTCGTCTCCTACTCGTATCGGTTTAATGTCGGTCGCATGCGGGATTTTCAACTGATGAGGTCCAACATTACTTATGTACATGGATCTCAGTACGGGATTAGAGTACCGAGGGAGGTAGACACTTACTTATTTGGGCCCCAAAACGTTCACTTGTTTGTTCTTTCTGGGACCGAGCCTTTGACATTTCCAGGCGAGGACTACACCGAGTGGGACCTCCACGTGATTACTAATATTTATGTTCCACCACATCCTCCTCCGGCATCCGATCATGAACCTACAACGATGGAAGTTGATTATGGCCGCATGGCCTACAAGGGTGTGTAGAGTATGGACCAGCACTTCACCGACTACACTAGACTCTAGGACACTCGTTGGGCTGGCCAAGACGCTCGATGGGCTCACCAAGAGGAGCAGGTGACTTTGATAACGCAACAAATGCAGAAGTGGGATTCTTTTGCTAGGTCCCACTACCCGGATTATCTATCACCACCACGACAGTAGTGATATTCTTCTATACTCCCATTTCTCTTCATTTTTTGTCTGATATTCGCATTGAGAACAATGCTTAGCTTAAGTGTGGGGAAGTAGATTTATATTCATTGTTTTTATATTCTCTATAAATCTGAAAAACATAAAAAAAAATAAAAATAATAAAAGAGGTATAAATGTTAAAGGAGCCAAAATTAAATCCCGGAATAAGTGAAAACCTTCCGGAGAGCTCAGATAGAAAGTAGATAATCTGGCTGATATTAGACCTGGAAAAAAGAGATTTTTGAGAGTTGTGAGGTGGGTGAGATTATTTTATGAGAGTGTTAAGTGAAAACCCAAAAGAGCGCTGGAGACATAAGCGTTGGAGTATATGAGTATTTAGGAGTGAAAGAAATTGAGTATTTAGGATGGTTCTTTTCCATATTTTTGGCGTTGGAGACATAAGCGTTGGAGTATATGAGTGCCTTAGGTAGGTTTCACAAGTAGAGATAGTTGTAAATTTTTATTTTATTTTTCGTCTCTCATTTGAGCTTACATGATTAGATATCTTAGTTGGAGTTTCTTGAGCTTACTTGTCAAATCTACAGAGGTATTTTCGATCATATTTTTCTTATGGAGATTTGTGGAGCATTATTGATGGTGGTATGGAGTAGACACTAGGATTAGACTCCTTTCCCAGTGTTTGATGCATATTGTTGTGGTTTTCCTATGCGTATTTCTTCTTTAGGAATTGGTGGTTGAGTTGTTTTTGTTGAGATGGACATTATTTAGTGGAGTAGTTCAGTACATGGAGCTTGTAGAGGAGATGTTTAGGTTGGAGTCAGGATTTTTATTTTCATTCTTTTGACCTTTCTTTTAGAAGAGATTTAGGATATTCTTGAGCATATTGGTTACAGTTACTTAAGCGACACGATCACATTTTATGAGTGACTATATTTTGGGGAGGTTAAGAGCATTCTATGTTGAGATATGGATGATTTATAGGATGGGTTGGTTTGGGGAGTGGGGTTAATGAATATTATTACTATGTAGGTGTTTTTGTATTGGGGGTTTCTACATGGTTTGTATTAAGAGATGAGTCATATTCTTATTCCACTTTGGATGAGTAGAAGTTCAAGTGTGGGGATATCTTGATGTACATGTCTACGCCGAGTATAATAGCATACTTTTAGTGTGATTATTGGTATTATTATAGTGTATTTGGTTTGTATCATGTTACGATCATATATATCTTATTTCGGTATTTTATGAGGATTTTAGAGACGATGTGAAAACAAAGAAGAAGAAGTGAAGTGAGGACGAAGACGAGCAAGATGGAAGATAAAAAGAAGTTGAAGGAGTCCAAGACTGATCTTACAGCGGAAACCGACTATCAGCTTCTAGCGCCCTCTTTAAGAGTTCTCTTATTTTCAGAATACACAACCGGCGACGGCCGTCGAAACACATCAGAACAACAATGAGACTATTTCTCTTTTATTATCTTATGATTGCGATTCTGCGGATTTTATTTAGTATTTCTGAATTGCTAGCATTAGTTTTTATTAGTTTATTATTAAATTGTAATCTTCTAGGTTAATATTTCGGAGCTTATAAAAGGCTTCTATTTTCTAACTTAGGGAGGACCCAAAATTCAGTTTTACGTAGTTCTTTATAGAGAGTCATTTGGAGGCAGCTTTTGCGTACTTAGAGAGCTCTTCATCATAAATCCTTTGTAAGTCTTAGTACGAGGATCTAATCTCCTAATTAGTAAAGTAGTGAAGTATTTGTGATTGATGTGAGTTTGTTCTCTTATTTTATAGCAAGAATCGATTACTTTTCTCTTGAATGATTATTGATACTGAATTGTTAGTATATTTTCTAGATTGATCACCTAAGACTAAATTGGTCTTTCAGACAAACTAAGGTAGATTAATTCGTTCATCTTATTCTATTTCTTTGAAACAAGCATGAATTTCTAGATTCGGTTTGAACTAGGAAATTATGTAGAGAATTGCATTGTAGAAATGAACACCAATTATTATTTCTCTTTCTTGGTGTTCTTCACTTTAATGCTTCCATTAGTTTGAACTACAGGCATTCATTGCAGTTAACTGATTTGGATAAGGTTTAGTATGCTCGATTTGAGGTGTTAGATATAGGATGCAAAGGAATATGGGTATATTTTTTACTTTATGAACTTACTATGATCATCATCATCATTTAAATATGGATACATACTTTGCAAATAACATTCCTTATAATTATTTACAGTACATTTTTAGCATTTTCTAGTCTAGAAACCAAAACCCCTATTTTATAATCTAAGTGTTTAAATGAAATCCAAACAGGTTGATAGCCTCATGTGGGTTTGACCCTTGCTTCCTCTATATTCTATTCAATAAGATTTAGTGTTAGTTAAGTATTAAATTGGTGAGACATTAATCACGTATTATTTGCAGGCACGTCTACAACGCGTCTATAAGCATAGGTTTAGCACTATTTTAATAAGCTTATGGGAGTCAGTACAACGTATTTGATCCACTTCTTTTTTCGGAGCTATATGTCTAATTCAAGCTATTATGGAGCTTCTTAGAGGTAAAAAGGAGCTAAGGAAGGACAAAGGGAAAAGCGGAGCGAATTGAAGATCATAAAGGTGCTAAAGGAGTTGAAGAAGGCAGAAGAGTCATCGACGTCCGCCTGCGCATTTCGGCGCCCACCGATGTGACGATCAAGCAATTCTAGCAGAAGACCCACTAGCGTTCGCTAGCCGATCTTCGGTGAACTGGAATGACCGATTCTTTCTATGCGGTTACGATTTCAGTAGGATTCTGTGCTTCAATTTTCGATTTTTTATTTTAGTATTTTCAAGGTTATTAGGTTATCTTATAAAGAGAGTTTAGAACTAAAAAAAGGGAGCAGTCTCTCTTTGGGGGATATTAGATCTACATTCTCCATTCAGACTCTTTACATAATGAAGTTTTTAATGAATTTTTCCATGAACTAAGCATCGAAGCTTAGTTGGACCTTGATGTTTATATTCTGATGAAATTGTGAGTTTCTCTTTCTCTTAAACTTATGTAATTGTTGTCCTTTCTCTTGAATTTTCATTACTAGGGTTTGAATTTCATTGTGCCCTAATCTGGCCAATTAGGTTATGTGAATTGAAATTCATTGCTAGGATAGATTGATTCATTTATCTAGGTCTATTCCTTTGAAGCTAGCACAATTTCTCATATTCGGTTTGAACTAGGAAATTGTGTAGAGAATTGACATTTAGACTAGTCGTTTATTCCTATATCTTGGTGCTTCTTGCTTTATGCTTCCTATGATTTGAATCACTAGCGTTCTATATGTTTTTTCATAAGAAAAGAACTATTATGCTCGGTTTGAGGTCTTAGTTATCTTAGGATAGAAGTAGGAACATGTTGCATGTTTAAGGAGAATTAAGTTTCTATGATCAACTTGTCAAATATTAATGTAGTTTCTAGCTAAGTGGTTTTCGCCAATTGAATCTTGTTATTAATTATCTTATGAATTTAGTAGTTAATTAGGAGATCGCATCATTAAAACCCCCTTAGGTTAGTACTTTAGGTTAATCTAGGATTTAATCATAGGATATTCGCCTCCTTGTGGATTCGACCCCTACTTCCACTATATTCTAATTAATAGGATTTAGTGTCAAGTTAGGACTCTTTATTTAAAAAGAGGCGAGACACTCCGTCTCGCCTTGTTTGCATAGCGAGGTGTTTGTTTGTTAATTCCTAGCAAATATGACCGGAAAATACGTTCGTCTATTAGTAGTGTTTGTTTGCATCCTTAAATAACGACCGACAAAACACACATTCATCAAACTGCTAGAGCTAACCTGATGTGCGTGGGGAATTCTGCAACTGCTTAGGTACTCGGATAGGGGAAAGTGACCTTCAAGCTCACCTCAAAGAATTCTCTCACTTTGAAGAATGTTCTATTTATGCCTTCCATGCGTAGAAATTGAAGATATTCTGGTTTGCTTAAAGTTGCTGGCATAAAACAAGTTATTACATATAGAAAATAGTTTTATATAAGAATCGTGAATTCGTAGGAAAGGCATATAGAACTAATATGTTTTATGTGCTTGAAACCGTTATTAATAATAAATTTCTTCTGCTTATATTATTGAGAATTTGGATTTATAATAAGCTAGACTGGGACACTCTAATGTTAATTATATCCACCGTCTGCATGCAATGGGTTTAATCTCGAATTTGACCAAAAGTGATTATAGAAAATGTGTTGTATGTTGAGGCTAAATTTAAGTTAAAGCCTTTTAAAATTGTGAATGAAAGGACAATTGATTTGATAAAATTAGTCCATTCAGAACTAGCATAATTTAGAAACACTGAAAGTAGAGATGGTAAGAAGAATTATATCACCTTTGTCGATGATCATTTGAGATACACCAAACTGTATATATCGAAATCCAAAGATGAAGCTGAAAAAGTGTTTTTCACTTATAAAGCTGAAGTAGAAAACCAATTGAATCATAAGATTAAAAGGATTAGATCAGGTAAAGGTGGTGAGTATATCACTAACCATTGGAAGGAATTTTATGAGAAGAATGGTATTATTTATGAATTTACAAGTCCATCAAGCCCATTCAAAATGGCATAGCTGAAAGGAAAACCAGAACTCTAAAAGAAATGATTAATTCTTTTCTGAGTTCTAGTTTACCTGACAACATATGGGGTGAGGCTGTATTGATTGTGAAACATATTCTCAACAAAGTATCTCATAAGAATCTAGATAAAATACCTTATTTATTATGAACAGGTCATGCACCTAACCTTAAAATTTGAAAGTGTGGGGATTTGTAGCTAAGGTAGGACTGCCTACTTTTAAAGTCGATGTGATTGGATCTAAAATCTTTATGTTGTGTTTACTAGAAACGCACATAACAACACTACTTATGATTCATGGTTTTGAATGATCGTTCTTTATGTGAATATAGAGATGCTGAATTTTTTGAGCATGTATTTCCTCTAAAGAAAAATGTTCTGTAAATTGATTTTGTACATGGTATTGCATCTTCGTCTAGAAGTTTACATTAAAAACCAATTCATGATATTGAACATAGGAAGATTAGAAGATAAAAAGGAGCAACTAGCTTTGGTCTTAACTTTGTAACTGCTTTCTTGACTGAACTCAATGATGTAAATGAACTAAATGAGACATTAATTAGTGTTTATAATCTAGAGGATGACCCTAAGACATATGATGAAGTTGTCAGTTCACTTAGATGATAGTTTTTGGAAAGATGCAATTAAAAGTGAAATAGATTCATTATGTCCAACCACACATGGGACATAATTGAAAATAATTATGTGCAATTAAAAGTTCGACATATATCCTAATAATATGTGCAATCCGAATTGTATTGTTTTAATAATAACATAAAATAATTATTCTAAAACTTACTTAATATAACATAAAAACTTACTTAATGTTGTTGTTTTGGGGCAAAAAGCGTGACCCGAATATCAAACTTAATTGCCTAAATATGGGATCTGACGACAAACAACAAGCTTTAAAAATGTATTTCTTTTATTTTGGAGGTTGATTACAAGTGTAAGGAGTTACAGAGTAAGGGTGATGATGTTGCTAATGGTGTAAAAGTTGTGTGTCAAATTACATTGCAAAGAGGAGAATATATGGACGTTGCTCCCAGTTTGTTCATATCTCGTAACCTGATTCTCGGAACAGATGGCTCTCATGGTGCGGCAGCCCACGTTCGGCATATACTGGGTCTTTGGAGAGAATCTCAGCGGGCGGACTTTACAAGAAAACTGATTGATCTGTTGGCTATTGATCTCTTTCAGCTACGAGCCTATTTCTCCATATCGGAAGAAGCCCAATAATCGCGGCCCAACAATAGCCCCAAGTAAAAGTGCTAAAGTTAACCAGTAGGAGTTTTACTTCTTCTTATCGAGCCGTACACGTGACGGATGCCTTTTCAACTTCTCCAACCTGTTCACCCGAGATACTCTTTAAATGCATGATTTGATGACTTTGCAACCCTCACTTCTCCCTTTTGTCTCTCCGTCCAAGATAAAACATTTCTCTTTCTTTTTGAATTCTTTCGTCGTTTCAATTTCTTGCTCTTCTCTAATGGATTCTGCTACTGCCTCTGATTCCTCTGGTGCGTCCTCCCCTCCACGAACCGTGACTTACGTGCCTCGAGGAAGGATACTTGACTTAGAGGCTTTCCAGGAAGAGTCCCAACCCGCTTATGAGGCTAGCGTCGCTGCTTCGACGGAAGAATCTGAGGAGAAAATGCCATCTCCTGAATTAATGCGTCGGGGCTCTTTGATTCTGAATGCCGGGATGATGGCAAGCACCGTAACACAAGAGGAACTGGAAAGCTACTGGCAAATGCTCGCTTTCCACCGTTGACGGCTGCTAGGCTCCCCGCCGAGAGGAGAGAGCCAACTCTGTAGTGTCGGGATGGGTATGCTTTTACTGTTATCCGTTTACCATTGGGATGACATGGCCTTTTCTAAACTGGTTCCAGACACCTTGAGGAATTGGAAGTTGGCTCCTGCACAGATCATGTTGTCGGGGTGGTGTTTGCTCTGCATGCTTGATCGGTTGAATGACCGTTATCCTGAGCTAAACTTTTATTTCGCTACATTGGATTATTGGTACTACCCTCTTAGCTTGTGTCCCAACCAGTTCTGTTTCAGAGCTTGCTCGAACTGTGTCCCCGTTATTCAAAAATTGGACGCAAACGACCGGAATTGGCGTCAGCAATACTTCTTTGTCGAGGTTAGTTCGTTGGGGTCGGGAGAGGACTACTCATGCCTGAGGAATCAGTGGCCGAACCCTGGTACGTATTCGTTCCCCTAATCCCTTTCTTTGCAAAGGCGAGAAGGACATCGACCCTCCGTTGGAGGCAAAAATCGAAGCGACAGATGATATTCCCTTGTAGCATCGGACTTTAGAAAACGCAATTGTTGTAACCAAACTTCCCCTCGACCCAAGTCCGAAGATGGCATCTCCCTCTAAATGTAAGTGTCCTTCGATCATGCCTACCTTTTTATACGGAAACCGCTTTGATTGGTATGTTGAATTGTGAATACGTGGTTGGATCGCAGCTTTTACCACTTGTTCCGGACGAAGTTCTGTTGTGGCATCTTTCAAGACTTTGATGGCCCTTAAAGGTAAGGCGAAGGCTGAACCGTCGATGGCTCCTCCCCCTCCTCCAAGGACAAGAGTAAGAAGAGAAAAGCTCCCGAGGTTTTTGATCTGACGAAGCCCCTGTCACCCGGTACTTTAGTGCTGGACCAGGTTCTGTCATCCATGCTTATTCTGGACGTAACTGAGAAGATGAGCTTTGAGGATTATCTGGAGGCCGCTTTCTCTGCTTCTTGGACGATATGTTGGTTTGCTTCGTCCGTCACTTGTTTATGTGAAGCAGTGTAACGCTAAGTCTTTTTTCGTTTTTTGCAGGCTTTGCAGAATCTGCGGTCTAGCCAACTGAAGATTAGAAAATACACATCAGATGCAAACATCGGGGTTGACAAGACCAAGGAGTGGATCAGTGCCCTGGAGACCTAGTTGGCCAATTCCCGGATCAAGCTAAAGGTTATCGAGGGAGAGAGCTCGACTAGGATCGCTCGCGTGGAGGAGGAAGCCGCTACTAAGATCGTCCAGCTTGAGGAGAAATTACGAAGGTCTCACAAGGAAGGAGGAGAAGCTGCCCTGGAACTCAGTACCTTCTAAGGCAAGTTGTCTAGGGTCGAGATGATGGAGGAGTTTGCTGCGGTGAAACACAATGAATGGGATGTGTTGCAAGCCCGAAAGGAGTTCAAAGAGGAGTACCCCAACAGCTGCCCCCACTCAGAGTTTCTTCATAAGGTTGGTCTGGCGTACTCTAGCGGTGATGAAGAAATGGAGAGCTCTGGACGCAACAACGGCGCAGATGGTGTCAATGTGAATCAAGTGTCATCCCCTGACCCTGCGAAGGACAAGTGATCTCACCTTTCTTTCTCTGTTTATGTTGTTCGTTTATGACCTCTGGATATTAATTGTCGTACTATAACTGTTGTACCCTCCGTGGAGGAGGTTAACTTCTGGTTTTGGAAACCCGTGTGCCACAGCGGGTCACACGTTAGACTTTTTAATTGGTTCGTCATGGGACGGGCCACCTTTTGGTATATTGTATGTGTTTCATTTGGCGATTGTGTATGTTCTTTCGTTCGTCCCTGACAAAGGGGGCCTACAAAACGAGAGAGAAACACTGTAATGTCTTGTGTTACTTATTGTATACAGGATTTGTCGCTTGAGTGTGTAATGTCGATTGTACCTTGTGGAAAGTACAAGGCGAGTGGTGTGACGACGTGTCGATTCTGCTCCATCCCCGTCGAGATGGAAACGAGAACCTGTAAAGTGTATGTGTGTTAGTTGCAACTTGTAAGAGTGTTACCCAAGGGGAAAGTATTTAGGCTAGGTCGTTATTATATAGGAGGTTTGTTTTAGTACTGACCTTATACAGAGTATAAGGTTCGCGAGGTACGACGTGGCAAACTTCATTTGTAAACCCTTGTGAAACGATCGGCCTTGTATTTGATATGTGTAGAGCTCGTATAAGTGAAGAGTGTGTGGATCCACGATGAAGGTCTTCTCGCATTAGGTGTTGCCTGATAGAAACTAAATTACAAAGGAAAAAAAATCTTGTGTTTGATTTGCTAGACGGTCGTAGTGTCTGATAGTTTATCCTTGAATCAATCATAAGTACAAGATGTTTAAATCTCACATACCTAGAAGTAATATCGTTTCACATGCGCTGTGTTCCAGCTCCTAGGTAGATCTTCTCCGTCGATGGAGCAAAGCTTGTAAGCCCCATTCCCAACTATTTCGGTGATGCAATAAGGCCCTTTTCCACTGAGGAGCCATCTTTCCGTTCAGGGGGTCGGTGGTGTTCTGGAAAGTTTTTCGCAACACCCAGTCTCCGAGTCGAAAGACTTTGATCCTGACATTTTTGTTGTAATTACGAGCTACTTGTGGTGTGTGTACGATCATTCGCCGTCGGGTGGTCTCTCTTAGTTCGTCGATCGTATCGACGTTATGAACTAACTCGTCGTCGTTCTGGGTTGGAGTCTATAATCCGTATCGGGTCGTGGGGACCACTAATTCTACCGAAATGACAGCCCCGCATCCGTATACCAGAGAAAAGGGGGACTGACAAGAAGCACTTTTGGGGTTGGTCCGGTCCGACAACAAGACATAAGGGAGGTGCTCGGCCCATTTTCCTTGGCTCCATCTAATCGTTTCTTGAGATTGTTTATGATGACTTTATTGCTAGCTTTGGCTTGTCCGTTGGACTGCGGGTATCTAGGTGTCAAAGTGACCAGATTGATGTTCCATCGAATGCAAATTCACGGGTCTTTCGCCCAATGAACTGGGTACCATTGTCGCAGACTATCTCGGAGGGGATTCCGAACCTGCAAAGGATGTTTCGTTTAATGAATGAGATAACTTCTTTTCTTTTACCTCTTTATAAGCTTCAGCTTATATTCATTTGGAGAAATAGCTTGTCATTGCCAAAAAGAATACGCGTTGCCCAGGTGCTGGTGGAAGTTTTTCTACAATTTCCATCCCCCACCTCATGAAATAGTTGGCACGCATCGCACCTTTTAACGTGTGCCACAACGTCCACATTCATAGTGGGCCAGAAATATCCCAATCGTCTAATTTTGCACGCGAGACTGCGCCCTCCTGTGTGATTGTCACATTCCTCGTTGTGGGCAGAATGTAAGAGTTTTTTGTACTTCGTTTGTCTTAACGTGTCGTAACAAGAGTCTTGAAACTGATCGCTTGAAAAGAACGGAGTCAATTATGTCATAAGATAAAGATTGTACCTTAAGTCTCTTTGCGGCTAGTTTATCTCCAGGAAGAATGTCCTTTAACTTCCAGTCCATGATAGGTTTCGTCCAATCATCTTCCGCCAGAGTCCGATCTCTGTTTCGATCACGAAGTTTAGAACTTCAACGAGGTTACTTGCGATAGTGGGCACCGCAGGTGTGGTAATATGGATAATCGGAATGTTAGGAAACTCTAAAGGGTGCAGAGAAGACCTTAGGTTTGCCAGTGCGTCCGCTTGTGCGTTTTCTTCCCTAGGGACCTGTTGGATGTTGAAGCCTTCAAACCTTGCTAGAAGATTCTGGACGACTTCTAAGTATGATGCCATTCGTTCGTCTTTTGCAACGAATGATCCTCAAACCTGAGGACAATGAGCAGAGAATCACAATTAACTTTCAAAACTTTAATGGATAAGTCTGACACCAAGTGTAAACCAAAAATGAGTGCCTCATATCCAGCTTCGTTGTTTGTTGCTTCCCATTCGCATTGAACGGCTTGAGCTATGTTATCCCCCCGAGGAGATTTCAGGACGACGCCAAGCCCCGTTCCCGTCAAGTTGGAGGCTCCATCTGTGTGCAACGTCCAGATGCCCATAGGTTCGTGATTGTTGATCTCAACGTGCTCGCGAGCTGCTTCCTGTTCTAAGGTCGGACTGAAATCTGCTACGAAATGTGCGAGGGCCTGGGACTTGATAGCGGTTTTGGGTTCAAACGCGATCTCGTAACCACTAAGATGTATGACCCACTTATCCATTCTTCCCGTGGTTTCTGGCTTCCTCATTACTATCTTCAGTGGGTGGTTGGTCTGAACCACGATCGTGTGAGTTTCGAAATACGGTTCGAGTTTGTTGGTAGTCGTTACCAGGGCTAGGTTGAGTTTTTCCAAAGGAGATTACCTTGTTTCTGCCAACAGCAGTGATCAACTAGCTGCTTTCCGTCCTCTTCTCTTACTAGGACCGCGCGGACGGACGAACCCGAAACAAACAAGTACAATGGCACGGGTTTGTCGATTTTTGGTTTAGCAAGGAGTAATAGGTTTGCCAAGTAATTTTTTGGTTCTTGAAATGCCGTTTCCTGTTCTCCCTCCCACTTGAACGTTTTGTTTTTCTTTAAGGCATCGTAGAAAGGATTGCACTTATCACACGATTTGGAGATGAATATGTTAAAAGCCGCTACTCTTCCTGTCAGTTTTTGTACGTCTTTTATGCTTCAAGGGGCTTTTGGCTCGAGGATCGCCCTAACTTATTCTGGGCTGGCGTCGATCCCTCGTTCGCTGACCTGGTGCCCTAAGAATTTTCCCGACGAAACGCTAAATGAACATTTGGCAAGGTTTAGCTTCATTTTGTAACGTCGTAGGATGTCAAAACTTTCTTGCAAATGACTGGCTTGGTCGCCTTTTGCTCTGGATTTGACCAGCATGTCGTCGATGTAGACTTCCATTTTATCCTGATCAGGTCTTTGAACATGCTGTTAACGAGTCGTTGGTAGGTAGCTCCAGCGTTTTTAAGCCCAAAAGGCGTTCCCTTGACTAGTTAGGAACGCAGTTTTTTCTTGATCATCTGGATGCATTTGTATTTGGTGGTATACGCTGAAGGCATCCATGAAACTAAGTATTCATGCCCGACTGTGGCGTCGATAAGTGCGTCGATGTGTGGGAGAGGAAAGGAGTCTTTTGGATATGCTTTTTTCAGATCTGTGAAGTCTACGCAGACTCTCCATTTCCCGTTCTTCTTCCCGACAACTACAACGTTAGCTAGACATTCTGAATACTTGACTTCTATGATTTTCCCTGTGCTCAGTAGCTTAGATATCTCTCCGTCGACTACTTTATTTAGTTCGGGGGAGAATTTTCTCCTTTTCTTCTTTATAGGTAGGAAGCTCGGATCCATGTTCAGTCTATGTGAGATAATGTCTGGTGGAATCCCGACCATGTCTTCGTGTGACCATGCAAAGCAGTCACTGTTGTTCCTTAAGAAGGAAAGGAGTTGTTCTCGGTTGTAATCGTCTAGGTCGGATCCTATATGGACGGTCTTCTCAAGTGAGGTTGGATCAAGTGTTATTCCATCAAGCTTTTCTGTTTCTGGCTCGATGTATCGATCTGGCCTCAGAGACTGTAATTGCTAATCGTTTTTGTCTTGGACGATCATTTCATGGTAGCTGCGTAGCATTCTTGAGCCATTTTCCGGTCGCCCTCGATCTCTTGAATTCCCCAGTCTGTGGGGAATTTGATGCTCTGATGGTATGTCGAAGGGACGGCCTTCATTGCATGGATCCAAGGCCTACCAACAATACAATTATAGGGAGACTCACAGTCTACCACGTTAAATTTTACCTGAAGGTTAACGCCTCTTGCACAGACAGGAAGGACGATGTCTCCAAGAGTGTACTTCACTTTACCGCTAAATCCGACTAAAGGAATTCGGTTGGAGTTGGTATCCTTTTATCTTAGCCCCATTTCCTTGAGGGTACTCAAATTAATCATGTTAGTTGAGCTACCAGTATCTACTAAGATGTGACGGATCCTACAGTTCCAAATAGATAGTGAAATGACGAGCCCATCATGGTGATCCTCCCCGCTGATATCGTTGAAAGTTATAGGAGTCGTTGAAACGGTCCTATTACTCC
Organism: Phyllobates terribilis; assembly: GCF_046119375.1. Lineage (NCBI taxonomy): Eukaryota > Metazoa > Chordata > Amphibia > Anura > Dendrobatidae > Phyllobates > Phyllobates terribilis. The sequence goes on from NW_027370182.1 coordinate 21,330, forward strand.
TAAATTCCGACGGCGGGGTGAGTCATGATCCTGCTTTTGGCATGCCTTTTAGCTGCCGAGTAAGAGACACCGCATTTCTCCGATCCCTCAGTGATATAGTTGACGATTTTCTCGGGTCTCAGAGATAAGGGTCGTTCAGATATTACCTTGTCCCTTCATTCGAGAGTCGCTTTACCTTTTTCTGAAATTATGTCTTTCAGATGTCCTAAGTGAGAGTAGACGCGCAACTTCTTTTTTGAGGGCAACACATTCGTCCGTGTAATGTCTGTGATCGTCGTGGAAATCGCACCACCGGGTTACATTTTTTCTGGACTCCGGCTTGTCGCTTTTCTTGGGCCACCTGATGTCTTTTGTGTACCTATCTAAAGAGTTAACCAACTCGGCAGTCGATACATTGAAGTTATAGGTGTGTACCTTGGGGGAAGAGCGGGACGTTCCTTCTACCCGACAGGTCTTTCACGACCAGGGTTGGGTCTTCCCCTCTCTTCCCGTGCGTGTAGATGGTTTCTAGGCTCCTTGTTGGATCGTCTATCAACACGGTCGAAGCCTGGGCTAGTTTTGAAGCGCTCTTCCTCTTCTTCAAATCGTATCTGGGCAAGCGCTTTGGCTTTTGTACGTCATCAAAGGTCATGCATGGATAATTGGTGAGCTCCTTGTATAGTTTGCTCCCTCGTATCAGTCCTTGCCTGAATACTTGGACCGACGTAGGAACATCGTTGTTAGGGATCGCCACCTTTTCCTTATTTTACTTGCTCAGATATTCACGAAGTGGTTCGTTAGGTTTCTGAATAATGTAGTACAGATTGCTAGACTGTCTCTCTAGTCGACGATTGCTAGCAAACTGGGTCTTAAATGCATCGACCAATTCCGCAAAAGATGCTATGGATCTGTGAGGTAATCGAGTAAACCACGTTAAAGAGGGTCCTGACAGGGCTGTCCTAAAGATCTTACACATGACCGCCTCCTTGTCCCTATCGGGAACGGAGGCGGCCGTGAGCATTTGCTTATACAGAGCAATATGCTCGTCGGGGTCAGTCGTTCCGTCATAGCGCGTCATATTGGGCGTTTTAAATTTCTTGGGGATTATGACTTGGGCGATGTCTTCGGTGAACGGAGTCTCATTGTATCCTTGTATGTCCTCCCTCTCGATAGGGAGGGGAACACCTGGGATTCGGGCGAGCCGTGCATCCACAACCTTCGTGTATCTTTTGAGTGCTTGGTTTAATAGGGAGTTGAATCTCCTATCTTTCTCATCTTGCGGATTTTGCACAGAAGTTTGTTGTCCCGTTTCGGGGATGACAGGGGCGACGGTGTCACCTGGGTTAGCCATAGTAGAAACAAGCTGAGTAGGGCTAGGGAGACCCTGCCACATTTCGGGATGCACTACATCGTTGGGGGTCATGATCACGCAGTCCATGCTTAACCGAGTTTGGGTTTCGCACATGTCTCCGATCCTTCGGAGCTTCTGTGCGTTGGATCCAACGGATTGGAGTTAGGCTCTTAATGAAGCATTCTCACTAGCCAATTTAGCGTTTTCGGTGGTTAGGGTGAGACTAAGCGTGTCATGGCGTTGGCGCTGGTCAGCAAGTTCTTGCTAGAGCGCATCCATGGTGCGAATCATATTCGCCAATTGTCGGATTCGTCTGACGCATCCCCCGGGTGGAGGGTATCTTGAGGCTCTAGGGTTTTTTCAGTCGCATTGTCGTTGCCGCCGGGGAGCAGAGCGTTGAACTAGTCCGAAGGCATTGTTGTGGGATCAGCCATTGAGCGATGGTGAGAGGTATGGATTTCAAAGGATTGAATCGACTGAAGGCCCCACGGTGGGTGCCAAATTGTTTTGGGGCAAGAAGCGTGACCAGAAGATCGAACTTAATTGCCTTAATATGGGATCCGACGATCGAACAACAAGCTTTGAAAGTGTATTTCTATTGATTTTGGAGGTTCATTACAAGAGTAGTGAGTTACAGAGAAAGGGTGATGATGTTGCTAATGGCGTAAAAGTTGTGTGTCTAATTACATTGCAAATAGGAGAATATATGGACGTTGCTCCCAATTCGTTCAGATCTTATAGCCTGATTCTTGGAACAGATGGCTCTCATGGTGGAGCAGCCCACATTCGGCATATATACTGGGTCGTTGGAGAGAATCTCGGCGGGCGGACTTTACAAGAAAACTGATTGATCCATTGGCTATTGATCTCTTTCCGCTACGGTCCTATTTTTCCATCTCAGACGACGCCCAATAGTCGCGGCCCAACAGTTGTATTGTTCTATTTTTACTGAAATCTATTTTTACTGAAATCTATATTAGTATAGTATAACATCCATGGAGACCATTATTTTTGTTTGTAAAACATACATCAAAATAATTTAATATAATATAAAATACATATTGTATTGTTTTATTTTTACTGAAATCTATATTTAGTATAGTATACGTTTAGAAAAAAAATATTGATTAATATTCTTATTATTAAGTATGTTTTAGAAGAATAATATAAATTTAATAATTAATTAGATTAAATTTTAATATCTTATCAATTGCCCCTAAAAATATGGGAGTTACTTAAAAAATCAATAATTTGAAACAAAGAATAATATAACCAATAGGAAGAGGAGAGATAATAGTAGAACCAATAAGAAAATTACACCTAAGAAAATGTTGGTTAGAATAGGGAGGGAGTTTAAAAGGGGGTTAGTTTTAATATATAGGTGATGCTACATCCGAATTATTTTTGAAATTAATCTAAATTAATTAAATAAAATCTGATTTGATTATCCTTTTGTTGAGAAATATCCTCCTATTTTTCTTTTATTTTCATTAATAATTTGACTTTGTGATTTGACTCTTCTTTAATATTCTAAGCATTTAAATTTAAATCCTTATATAAATCATTACAATAGAAGAAAGCTTTTAGCATTCTTCTATCTTAGTCTTTTTACTTCTGTAATGACGGATAATATATTTACACAATCTGGTAATTCCTCATTTTTACATCTTATTTATGTTTATTATAGAAATTTTGGTGATAATAAAATAGGTTAATTGAATTCCATCTAACAAATAAAAGTTCGGATCATCCGTTCTAATTTTGAATGCTATATACTTATTATCGTGTCATTTTGTCCTCTTCTGACTGGAAAACTTACTAATGCAAAAGAATATAAAGAAGGGATATGTTAAACTTTCAATATTGGTGAACATTGTTCCTTACAAGAGCTAATTTCGCAAAGTAAATTCATTCAACCACCGTAAACTCGGGAAACATTTATTTATCACAGATGGATTGATGAGGAAAAAGACTTTGATTTGCCTACTTGCATTAAGCTACCTAGCATTCAAAGCTTCTAGAAATGCAAGACTTGATTTGATTGTTGTGATATTTACATGTTATAAAGCTAGTAAATGGATAGGAGTTGTTGCTCTCGACTTCAATTGTAGTTGGAAACATCATATTTGTAAACACGGAAACATTTATTTATCACAGATGGATTGATGAGGAAAAAGACTTTGATTTGCCTACTTGCATTAAGCTACCTAGCATTCAAGCTTCCAGAAATGCAAGACTTGATTTGATTGTTGTGATGTTTACATGTGATAAAGCTAGTAAATGGATAGGAGTTGTTGCTCGACTTCAATTGCAGTTGGAAACATCATATTTGTTAATTCTCTAAAGGGATTTATAATGTTCATGAACTCTTATATGAAATTTTGATACTGCGTATCAATAATATTACTATTATTATGAAGTATTATTATATGGATTATTAGAATGTTAAGATTTCGTGTACCATTCTTTTCCATTTTTAATTATCTTAAAATAAAAATTTCAAATATATATTATTAATCTATTTTCAATTATCTTTATTATACTTTTATAAAAAACCAAAATCTTAATTCTTAAAAAACTCCTAATTTTTAGTACAGTTTGTTATCTAATTTTATATATTATTTTGCATTGGTAAGTTTTTTAGTCTAAAGAGGACAAAATGACACAATAACAAGTACATAGCATTCAAAATTAGAAATGGATTATCCGTACTTTTATTTGTTAGATGGAATTCAATTAACCTATTGTATTATCACAAAAAATATAATAAACATAAATAAGATGTAAAAAAGAGGAATTACCAGCTTGTGTAAATATATTATGCATCATTAGAGAAGGAAAAGACTAAGATAGAAGACTGGTAAAAACTTTTTTCTATTGTAATGATTTATATAAGGATTTAGATTTTAAAAATGCGTAGAGTATTAAAGAAGAGTCAAATCACAAAGTCAAATTATTACAGAAAGTAAAAAAAGGAGGATATTTCTCAACAAAAGGATAATCAAATCTGATTTTGCTTAATGAATTTTAATTATTTCATAAATAATTTGGATATAGCATTATGTTTTAAATGTGTTGTTGATGTGGCAACAAATAATTGCTCCTAAAATGTGGCAACAAATAATAGCTTCTAAAAATAAATCTTTTAAATACATTATTGACATGGACCAATGGATGATTAATACATGGTGGAGCAAACATCGACTTTAGAAATTAGTAGATGCTAGTTTAAACCCGCGTGCTTGCTTGACATGCACACAATTTATCCAATATTTTTATATTTAAAATAAATAATTTATAAAGATATATTATAGTTTTTAAATATATATAAAATAAATAATATAATTATATCATATTAAGTCACAATATAGCTAAATATCCTTTAGATAAATAATAAATAGTGATTGTGTCTATATATATTTCCTATATACTCTAATAATTTTTTATTTTTCTTTATAAGGATATATTTATAATCAAATATAAAAAAATAATAGAAGATTAAATAGAAAATTTTGTTTCCAGTTCAAAATAAAAAAAAATTATATTCTCAAAAATAATACATAAAAAGTTATCTAAATTACATTGTTTTTTTATTAAGTAAGATATCCTACTCATATAATATTAAAGGAAAGATTTTTAATTTATGTCACATGTCTGCCAAATTGGATGTCATGTAACTATAATCTAAAAATAACACACGAATAAAAAATAGTTCAAAATAAATGAAAAATAACACATGTCCAAATCAATAAAAGTCACATATAGACTATTTTTCATGTTTTTTTAATATTATATAGATAGATCTTTTTTTTGTTAGAAGTATTATATAGATAGATTGATTACAGTATCTACCATTGCCAACCCAGATACAATTGACAATGACCAAACGATAAATTTATTTATTCTTACAAAAATGTAAAGCCTCTAAGCTAATACATGCCCATGAAGGAATGTGAATGAAAACAAACTGAGTCAGGACATAGTCGCTTATTAGTTGTTACCTACCTAAACCCACTATTTTCCTATTAAAAAGAATAACATGAACCCTATATAATATGTTTTGCAGTCTGCCAAAAGGGCCACATTGCTATAAAAAATACGAAATATAAGCAAATTTCTTCAGAATAAATAAAATAGTTCACGGATTTGAGAATCACCGCAAAATTGTGCTGATCTAGATGAGCTGAATTGACGTTCTTGAGTTTGATTCTTGAATCCTGAGTCAGTTTTCTATATAAGCTCATACAAATAATCACACAGCTGCACAAACGGCACCTGAAACACCACACAGAAATGTATATCAAAACCAGACAGAAATTCATGTAGATGCAGAAGAGAAGAAGCAAAACCTGAAGACCATGAAGAACAGCAAAGCTTTCCTTCATTCACATGCTTTACATCAATGCCGATAAACCATGACCCGACGCTGACATCATCATGAGCGTAAGCGCGAAGTATGGATCTGAAATGTTGTCAAAACAAAACAGAACGTCAAGCCACCTGTGCGGTTCTGCACTGAATAAGTTTTTTTTTAACCTGTTTATTGAGATGAACTGAGCTAAATCTTGTGATATGACAAAGATCTCGCCTGATGCGTGTCGGAAATATCTACAGAAAGTAGAGAAAGAGTTAGCCATGAGTTTCAGGGTGGAAAAAGAAAATAAATTTGTTGAACTCACGATTTTCCATCACCGAATTTCCACCAATCTGGTTCATACCATTTGTGAGCTCTGCAGAGAAATGAGTACAATATTAGCATGTTTTTTGAGAGAATTACCGACCATTGTAAAATTCAGAAAGTCAGAAAATGAACTCACAGCTCAGAAAAACTTCTCCTGATTTCATACACCCAATATAAACACGAGGGCTTTCTACATGAGCTGAAAGAATTGCACCTAACCCATCTGCCCAACCCAACAGGATTAACTGGAATTAAGTGGAATGGAAATTATGCAGCTATTTGAGAATAAAGCATTTCAGAATTGTGAATCTTGGTAAACAGGTACCTTCTACCGGTAAACAAGTAACGGAAATAACAGAAAACCTAATTAATAAAATACATTTAAGTAAAAAAATTGGTCTATCTAAGGGTTTGTTCGCTGGGTGTATTTTAAAAAAAAAAGCTAGAGTATGGAGTTAATTTGTTACATGTTTAACGAAAACAAAATAAAATAAATTTGAGAAAAAACTTCTAAATAATAAACAGGCTTTACCAAACAAGGCCTAAATCATATTTATATTTGGCTAGAATAGGGCTTACTGGAAAGCATCTTATAGAATCATCTGTTTTTCTCTCAATAGGTTTCTAATAGAATCATCTGCTACTTCATAAATTTCATCTTAAGAATATAGATTGCAGTTGGCAAAATTATAATGTTGAAAACCAAAGTTCGTGTGAAAAAATTCGGGGCTGTGTACCTAGATTAACATAAACATCATCATTGACCTTGGCATAAAACTCTGCATCCCAGGTTTCTGCTGCATGAGCCAAAAATAGCTTTGTCTTCTTAGGCTGTTCCTCAGGTGATTCTATATGACCATCCTGAAGGGATAAATGGAAGGATAAAAACAGGCTTAATCTGAATTAGTTGTTGAAATTGTCTAGATTAAAATAACAAGCATTTAACTTACAAGAATTAAGAAGTCATCATGCTGTCTGCTCTCAATGTCCACTTCCCTGTCCAAACTGTCACCAGCATTTGCACTGCAGGAAAAATGATCCTCAGTACATAAATTAAAAAAAAAAGAAAGAATATTCCGATGTAATATCAGTAGTCAGGATACATGAAAAATACCTTTTTCCAATTACAAATCTTACAACAATTCCTTTCTCAGTCTCCAACTTTTTCAAAGCTTCACCTGCAGTCAATCAAGGATACATGTTTATCTTGTTTCGACATAGTTTAGACAAAAACAATGAGGAAAAGAAGGATAGATTTTTTAGCTGTTACCAGTTGGCATCCAAGCTTTTCGAATTGCATCTCTGTTTTTCTTGTGACCAAAAGTTGTAATGATTCCTACAACACCTAACAGTTTTTTCTTAGAGAGAGTAGGATCGCGGGCTGTTGAGTATTTCGAAACAAATCCCTCTGTTTTAGCCTCTGTTAACTCCATTTGAAGGGCTGACAGCTTCTTTTGTTGTTCCCTATCAAATCAATGATCTGTCAGCGCGTTCATATTGTCCTTTCACATAAGTGAATTCTTTCAAATATAAAACAGAAATGACTTACCTGCAGGCTATGACTTTTAATGTGTCTTCTACAGATATAGCAGAATGACCCTGCAACATGGATGTTATGAGTCTTCACATGAAAAAATGGATGACAGATTCATAGCATTCAGATACGCAAAGATAAATCATTAAGGAGCCCCAATGTTAACAATATACAAGAATCTCTTCCTCTACTTGAATGTTCATTTCTGAAAAAATAGGCAACTCTGTAAATTATACAATTGAGTTATGTTGCTTCGCATAGGAAATAAGAGACGGATGCAGAAAATCATCTTTAAGGTATAATTTTGGATCCAACACCAGATCTTAGACAAAACTCACAGGTTTGAAACAGAAAACAAAAAGGTAATTCAGGATCAGAGGGTTTGGCTTAGTTTAATTTTCTCATTAAACATTAGCAGTTAAGCAATTTGACATAACTTGCAAAGCGTTCTGCTGTATATATAAATGTATCCCATACTCATGTCCTGCCTGGAAATTCACACTCAATCAGCATCACAATAAGCAAGCATATAACTTTTATAATGGTTTTCTGCATGGTGAATTCTGATCAGTCATGCCATTTAAATATCTTTATGAGCCTTACCATCAACTGATACATTCATAGAAGTTCGTACAGATCTGAAATGTAACATATACATCTAAATATATTCTGATGATCTAAATTTGACCATGTTTTGATCACATACAAGTTAGCCGGCTTGTTCCAACATTGACATGTTAGCTAAGACTTTCTAAAGTATCTGAAGTTTGACAATGGCAAATGTTTACCTAAAAGCATGTCAATTTGAAATTGGAGAAATTACCTGACCAGTCCGTTTATCAAGCTCCTGAATCAAATAAACTCTATTCTGTGCGTCCTGCCATAGGCTAAGAAGTTCAAACAACACAAACCTTTCAAATTTCAGCAGATCTCAAAAATTGAGGATTGACAAATTGCAGTATAGCTAACGCAAAGACGAAGAGATCACCCATATATAAATAGATATTCAATACAGACTGACGGAGAGAATACCGGCCAGCGACGTAAAGAGAGGCCATAGTAGCGAACATCACGAGCATCAGAGTGAAGGGCCTAGATCCAGAGGGCGCGCCAGCACTAGCCAGGCGTTGATTCGACCCCCGATTGTGCATATTATTTTATCTCTCGCTCAATCTAATATCCGGCGGAAGGGAATTGATCGATCTGCTCCGATCCGGAGCTCAATTCAACTTTGAAACTGAAGAAAAGGACGGAAACTGATAGGTGAGGGATAGGGAGAAGATATGACGAATAGCTACGTTGCGCCAATAGATTGGGCACACAAAATGACACTGTATTGAGATTATTATGTCTACGATTTAGGGAAGCTGAGATTGGGTTTCTGCGTTTTTTTCTGGTACAACGAACTTTATATGAAGCATTGCGAGAGGAAACTGAAAGTGAAGGTCCAACTGAAGTCTAATGAACGGACAAATCTCTCTATTTTGGGTTGGGACTTGAGCAAATGCGTTGGTCCTGGTCCATTTAGTGGGACTGAGATTTAAACTCCTTCAAAATTTATAATTTTTCGGATGACTTAAAAATTATTAATAAAAGTCAAAATTAATTTAAATAGTCTGACCTTCGAGTAGATAATAATAGGACTTAAATCAAGTGGAAACAATCCAAGGATTAGAAGGATATTGGATTGATCCGGAGCAATACTAAAAAATTAATGATCAATGTTGGTCAACAAAATTCCGGTCTCGGCCAATTTTTAGTTCCAAGCAAGCATGAATGTTAAACAATTTGTATGTAAACGTGCAACAAAATCAATATAGATGTGCAATGTGACTAGTTTTAGTTGATTTTTTCAATATTTTCTTCGTAATATGAATGAAAACTTCAATACATGTGTAAGTCTTCTTAGGTATGTTCGTTTTGTCATAAAAAAAATACTTCTAAGTATTTATTTTCTTTTTCATAAAATAAGCACACATTTGACTTGTTCGGTTCGTCCACCCAAAAAAATTTAAAAGTACTTCGAAGTACTTATTTACCTACAAAACATAAGTAATAAAATGATGCTTTTAAAAAATTAGAAGTACTTTTTTTTATTTGCTTTTACTCTTTCACACTTACCCCATTTTTTATTTCTAGACAATAAGCATGCATTAAATAAAATTACCAGCATCACCAACATCACCAGCACTAGCAACAGCATCTAACAACATTGGCGAACCGAACATACTCTTAGTTGATTGTGTGTAGTTTCATATTATATTGTGCAAGATTTTCTTAGTAAATATGTAAGGATTGTAAATGTGGTTTTTTGTAGATATGCATCAAATTATTTGCATTGTACAAAGTTTTCTTAGTAATGTGCAAGATTTATTAGTGAATGTACATGAAAATGTTAATACATGTTCAAGACTTTCTAGTGGATTGTGCATTTGTTTCCTACAAAAGTGAATATGTATTAAAATATTATTATTATGCAAGGTTCTTTTATACAATGTTAATAAGTTTTTTGTGAATTGTGAATGTGTATCAAAATACTATTATTGTTCAATGTTCAAGACTTTCTAGTTGAATGTGCATTAGTTTCCTATATATGTGCAATATTTTCTTAATAATTTGCAAGTCTTGTGAATGTGGTTGTTGTGGATATGCATCGAATGTGCATAAGTTTTCTACACATGTGCAAGATATGTGAGTAAATGTACATAGTTTTATAAGTAATTGTGCAAGATCGTCTAAGTACATGTGCATTAGAATTTAAGCAGTTTTAGTTGATTTTTTCTCAAAACTTTCTTAGTAATGTGCATAAACTTTTATATATATGCAAGTCTTTTTTTGCTGATTTTGCATTAGTTTCTTATATATGTGACAGGTGTAAAGTCGTTATGCCTAATCAAAGTAATTCTAAACTAGCAAACTATAGTAATATAGCACAAAAGTAGGGGTCGAATCCCAAGAGAGTCAAGCAATTTATTTTGTAACTAATTTGTGATCAACTTTAATAACCGGGGGGGGGGGGGGGGGGGTTGCCTGCAATGCGTAACAACTAAATTGATTATGATGAAGTCAAGAGAGAGACACGCGTTTCACTTATCACATATCCACACAACAGATAGTCAGGCTGATCATAGAAAGCTATTAATCATAAGTTCAATTAATTCAACTATTATCCTAATCCCACTTATAATAAAGCTATTAGTTCAAGTAGTCCTAATAACCCATTATTGAAATATAATCCTAAAACTTCAAGATTCAATAAGTCAGTAGCAATACGTTCAGGAATAGATAGGTGCATGCAATACCATGAATAACTAGTTGGATACTCGACACACAATCAGTTCTCCACACGATAGGCATTCACAACTAGTTCATGCAAATCATTCTCACTACATAAAGATAGGAAATTCAACTTGAATAATCAAATCCTAACAGTATAAAGAATATTGATAAACCTAGGTGATCAGGCCAGATAAATCAACACAAATTAACAAGATTTAAGTACGAGAGAAATTGAAACAACCATATAGGATTAGAACAAAGGTACAAATCTCACAACTGAAACAATCTGAAGGCTTCAATATTCAAAGCAAAACAAGGATGATTAGTTCTTCATAGAGAGAAAAGAGACAAAATATGATATGTGTTAGTTGAGCTTTGGTAGGAATATTAAAGCTCAATGTATTTCTCTGTGTTTTGATGATAACAAACTAATATGTTTAATCTCTTAGTGTTTTTAAGCCTTCCAGGTCATTGCCATATTTGTAAGGATGCGCTTAAGTCACTTAGAGATGCGCTTGACTGGTCACAGTCGCGCTTAACACCAAGCGGAGAAAGTTAGTTTCGCAAACGGTGTTTAAATAAATCCATTCAAGACCAAGAAGTAAGAGTGATCGAGCTTCGAGGGCATAGGGATGCGCTTGAATGTAGTTGAAGAAAGTTGATCACGAAGTTCCACTGAAGCTTAGGGTGTGTCAGAGCACAGGAGAACAAATCTAGACGCTTCGAAGGCTGGTAAGGCGGGAGAGTGCAAGTTGCGTGCACAGGAAGGTGCGAGAAGAACTTCACACTCTTTGGGACGCTACTCCAGGGATCGCCAGCGTGGCAAGAGTTTGTTAGAGCTAAAAGCACACGGATTGCTTATGTGGCGTGGATCAACACATGGAGAACAAAACCAAATCACTCCCAAGCCGTTGATTAATTCTGGTGAAGTGATCAAGGCACACGGATTGATGAGGTGGCATTTTATATAGTCTCAGTTTGCTACACGGTTAAGCTATAGGGTTAGCTTAGGACTTGTGTATAAATAGAGTACTATTTCATTCATTTTAAGTGTTGCAAACGTTGAGAATATAGGAAGCTAGAGAGAGCTTAAGAGATATTTCGTTTGTAATCAGAGAGTGTTGAGAGTGCCTTTGTTCTTCAAAGAGCTGAACTGAGAGTATTGTAGAGAGAGTGCTTACGAGTGAGCTTCTTGTGTTGAAGCGAGAGATTGTAATCACTTCTTAATCAATACAAGTGTAGTGGTGAGTTTTATCCCGAGTCAGCTAGTGACTTAGGGTTCTCACCTTTTGAAATTCTTGTGTGTGCAAATATAGGTGCGCTTTAACATCTTAAAGCGCGCTTTATTGTCTGTCTAACCTATTCCGCACTTAAGGACTTTAGTAAATTCATTACTAACAGTTCAACAAAGGTTAAGCGCAAGCCAAGTATTCAAAGCGCAATTGAATCCTTGTTAAGCGCAACTAAGGCTTAATGAACCTTAGTGACAGAGAACAATAGCTGATCAAAACACGTGTTTTCTACTTTGGTAACGTGTTATTTCCAACAATTGGTATCAGAGCTACAGGTTAGCTATTTGCACTAATCCTTTTGCAGGTTCAAAAAAGGATTCTCAAGTCTAGAACGATGGCCAGCTTCAACCTCGGTATTTCTCTCGCCAAGCCCCATGTCCTTGTCGAAGGCGAACTTGAATGGTGGCTCACTATGACGAGGAATTACATCCAGCAGACCGACTACCAGTGCTGGAAGATTATCGAAAAAGGTGATGAGAAAATCTCCGAAGCGGATGACTCGAAATGGGAAGCTAAAGAGTACCAGCTTATGGAGAAGAATGCTAAAGCGCGACAGCTCATTCTTAACGCCCTTTCACGAAAAGATATAGACAAGGTAATGTCCCTTCCCACTGCTCAAGAAATGTGGAAAGCTATTATAAACATGCACTCTGGCAGTGATGATATGAAGGACAACCGTATCTTTGAGCTTAATCGCGAGTTTTGCTCTATTCGAATGGGGGAAAGCGAGCTCGTCTCTGATTATCATTCCCGGTGTCAAATCTTGTATGACGAGATGCTTTCTGCTGGAATGGAGAAGAAAGCTTGGGAGTATTCTATGGCGTTCATTCATGGAGTGAACTCAAAGTATACAACCCTCAAGCAAATTCTTCTTCAGTCCAAGGAAACTAGGAATTTGCCTATCTCTGTGCTTGCAGGTAAATTTAAAGTGCAGGAAATCAAGAACAACGAGGAAAAGCAATCAGAACGAGAGAACAGAGGGATGGCGCTCAAGTTGTCTCGTGTTCTTCAAAAACTTGAAAATGATGAAGAAGGAGAAGACGACGATGATAGGGACGTTGCTATGATGACCAAAGTTGTGAAAAAGTTTTTCAACAAACAAAAGCGCGACTCTACATATAAGCAGCGCGACCTCAGGGACTTCACCTGTTTCAACTGCAATGAGAAAGGTCACCTCGCCAAAGCGTGCCCTCATCCTAAGGTGAATCCAGGATCCAGCTCAAAACAGCCCCCCAAGCAAGCCTTCGTCACACTTTGGGGAGAATCTGATGATGATTCGGACGATGGAGCGCAACCTGACATGTGCTTAATGGCTGGCGCCGCATCTGACTCAGACTCTGGATCTGAGATTGAGGTAAATGACCTGAACCTTGATATTCTTCCCAAGCGCAATCTTGTCCACCTTCTAAAAGAGCTTATGGTTCAACATAAGTCTCTAGTAACTGATGCTAGAGCACGGCATGTTGAACTAGATAATGCTAAGGAAGAACTGGTTGAGCTTTCTAAACATTTACATGACAAAAACACACTCCCTTCTAAATCTTGTGAACTTTGTCATGGTAAAGGGTTAGAAGGTAACTCTGACTCAACCAAAGACGTTAAGCTTGATCAGATCATATCAAAGCTTGATGTTCTTACAAAGTTAGTTGAAACAAAATCTGTTTCTCAAACAGGTTTCGTTAAAGCTAGACCTGGATTGGGTTATGACCCCCAGGAATCTTCCTCCTCCTCCATTCCTCCTCAAGCAAGTGAAATATCTTCTAAGATCAAATCACTTGAACAAGACCTTACTGCTTACAAGAGTGAAAACTCTCATTTAAAGAGCAGGATTAAGGTACTTGAGGAACAACCTTCAGAAACCAAAGAGTGGTTTCGTGGGGGAAAAGCGCATCATCTGTATAAGAAACAAGCGCTTACCCCAACTCAGCCTCCCGTCTTGCAAAAGAAAGAACCATTTAGACCGGGAAAGGGAAAGTATGGTTATGTAAGAGGTAACCATTACTGTACCTTTTGTGGTCAAAATGGACATGACAAGCGAGAGTGCAGAGACTTGAAGGTTCTTAAGAGTAAGCCTTATAAGCCAATGGCTAAAAATAAAGGCAAGCGCACACGTATTCAACAATCCTCAGTTGAGCACGGTTGCGCTTCAGGACACAGAGGTGCGCTTCGTCCAGCGCGACCTCACATTGTGTTAGATCTGAACGATCCTAGCTATATGAGCCAGTCCAAAAGACTAGCTCAGAAATAGCTATGTCTAATGTTCCCACGAAGCGCAAGCTTCGATGGGAGATCAAAGCTTGATCTCTATTATTGCAGGTTGGGATGAAATGTAGGTGGTATATCGACAGCGGTTGCTCGTGCCATATGACGGGTGATCCACAGTTACTACTTTCATTCCAAGCTAAGGAAGGAGGCAGCGTCTCCTTCGGTGACAAAAAGCAAGGTAAGATCATTGCTAAAGGACGAGCGCATCTCAACAACGCTATTCAGATAGGAGATGTAAACTTAGTAGAGAACCTTAGGTTCAATCTACTGAGTGTAGCACAACTATGCGACCAAGGAGGTAATAAGGTATGGTTTAGCACAACTGAGTGTGCAGTGGTCAGCCCTGAACAAGAGGTGCTTCTCAAGGGCAAGCGCATAGATAACACCTACCTCTTCGACCACTCCTTCTCTCCTAAGCGCAACCTTTGTCTAGCTACACTCACTGAGACAACAAATCTTTGGCACAAGAGAATGGGACACGCAAGTCTACATCTACTCAACAAGCTTCAGTCCAAAGATCTTGTTCGTGGTCTTCCTCGCATCAAGGTAGAGTCCATGACTTCATGCTCAGACTGCTCAAAGGCTAAAGCGACTCGTAGCTCCTTTCCCTCTATCAAGGTAGTGCAGACTAAAGCTCCCCTTGAGCTTCTCCACATGGACTTATGTGGACCACTACGAACGCAGAGTAAGGGAGGTAATCGCTATATTTTTGTAATAGTTGATGACTATTCTCGCTATACCTGGACTCTTTTCTTGAAGCACAAGTGCGAAACCTTTGCAAAGTTTCAAGCTCTTGCGCTTTTACTGGAAAAGAAGCTAGGGCTCCCCATTTGTTCAATTCGTTCTGACAATGGAACTGAATTCAAAAATGGTGAGTTCCTATCATTTTGTGAGGATAGGGGTATTGATCATAATTTCTCCACTCCTAGAACCCCTGAGCAAAATGGTGTGGTTGAGCACAAGAATAGGACACTTCAAGAGATGGCACGCACAATGCTACTCTCTAGTGGTGTCGCTTCACACTATTGGGCTCAAGCTGTGAGCACTGCATGTTATATAACTAACCGTGCCTTCTTAAGGCCTATTCTTGAGAAAACTCCCTATGAACTGCTTAAAGGACGTACACCAAATATCTCTCACCTAAGGGTGTTTGGTTGCAAGTGTTACGTCCATAACAATGGGAGAGATCTTTTGGGTAAATTTGATGCTAGGAATGACGAGGCTATCTTCCTTGGATATGCACCTACAAGTCAAGGATATAGAGTACTCAATCTGAGAACTCAGATGGAAGAAGATAGCATCCACGTGAAATTCAATGAAGGAGAGCTTGAAAGTGTTCCAGAATTCAACGATGATCCATTCTCCAGTCATGATCCACTTCCAGCTTCTCTTCCCAATCCTCAAGCGCAACCTTCTATCCCTTCTTCAGGTATGGAAAGTGACGATGATGATAGTGGAAGATGCGCTTCTCAGCCTTTGGTCACAGAAGCTTGCATTCCCAGTGAAGAAGCAACTCAAGAGGACAACACTCAGAATGAAGATCATGAAAGTGGACCATCCATTAATGTTCTTGCTCCCTCTTCACCTCTTTTTCCAGGTCAGGTAACTCCCTCTGTTACTTCTTCTACCCCTTCTAGCTCTCAAGCGGGACCTAGTATTGGTGAAGCGCAACCTGGAAGTTCTCAAGCGAGACCCAGTGGCCTTTCTGGTGGTAGTGAAAGCTTGTCCAAAACTACAACGATGAAGCTACCAGACAACACAGAGGTCACCGTGCGCGATTATCAACAGTTGAACTCTCATCCAGTTTCTGCGATCATATCTCAGTATGAAAAAGGTACCCAGACTCGCTCTAACGTTCGTAACATGCTTGCTTGTAGTGCTTTTGTTTCTTTACAGGAACCCAAGTCCATACAAGTTGCGCTTCAAGATCC